>NC_062194.1:6667578-6680078 GCF_912470025.1 Vespa velutina
TCTAAAACGATATTCATGGTGCTTATGCTAAGGTGAGTTGAAGATTTTCATGTACTATGTTAATTAAAATCTATATATGGTAATATAAAATCTATATAATATATGGTGGAGATGGTAATTAAATGTCGATAAAATTAAGAGTATATTACGATAAATGTGCATGTTTCAAATGACTAAATTACGTCGTTTATCGTATCATCGATGACTCTTTTCATTTTAACGTCCGTCAATTTTTCTTTCCCTTCTCGCGATTCAATTACCTTAAAAAAAAAAAAAAAAAAAACAAAGAAAAAAAAACTAATCAAAAGAGATTCTCCACGATATTGTGTAGAATCTAATATGACATGTAGAATTAGAAAAAAACTTGAAGAAGGTGCTCTTAGACACAGATTTAATTTATTATTTTCTTGGAATATTGATTTTACAAAAGCAGTAAAATCCCTTTGTATACGTTTTCACATCAATTTTGGTTTATCTTTTGACAAGGAAAAGTCTACAAACTTTGAGAGAAAAAAAAAGAGAAAGAGGGAGAGAGAGAGAGAGAGAGAGAGAGAGAGAGAGAGAGAAAGAAAGAAAGAAGATACAATGTAGACAATATGGGGGAAAGTATAATATATCCTTTGTGATTGGATATTGAATAAAGTACGAAGCTAAGTAGGTCTCGGGCATCCATAAAGTTTTGCGAAAAAGCTTTTGAAACTTTCCTTTTGCTTATACTCGTAACATGTTATTTCTCTCTCTCTCTCCCTCTCTATCTCTATCTCTATCTCTATCTCTATCTCTCTTTCTTGATTTTAGTTAGAATAGCGACGATAAATTTCATTAGCAGATTTGGAGAATTGGAGCGAAATTGGCGTGAAATTCGTATTGCCAAAGTCTACACGTTTCTCCTACAGTGTTTAATGAACTTTTGTAATTGCTTCGTACATTCTGTATGGTTCTTATTTACTCTTATCCACCTACGTTTCACCAAAGAGTTTCTACGTCTAAATTCAGTTTTCCAAGTGCAAAGGTATTGCACTTGAAGCTTAAAGTTCGTTTTTTATCAAGGAAGAAACATAAACATTAACAAATAAGCAAATACAAATCGTCATAATATTTTAACTTTGAAACCTTTATCGATTTAGAAAATAAAATAATTTTTTTTTTTTTTTCTTTTGAGGTGTAGATTAAAGATAGCTGCTATTTTGTCATTGATCATAAGTTCTCTTTTTTCGTTTTGATTTTCTACTTATTTATTTATTTATTTATTTTTATGTATTCTCGTTGTTATGATGGAAAAAAGAAAAAAAAAAAAAAAGAAAAGAAAAGAAAAGAAGTAAGACGCTATTTATTTAACGATACAAAAGCAATGATTTTTAACTTAAATGAAAAATACATCGACGATAACTGACTTTGATTAATTCATCAAAACCAAATCACCGTTGATCTTATATCACAAATAAAAAAAATATATATATATATATATATATATATATTTATTATATAAATATGTCGATCATATCTTGTTTTTCATTTCATAAAGCGTGGATTGAAAATGTACACAATAGGTTTGGTCAACAAAAAGTACAATGATCGTTACGAATGAAATAATGGTATTTATCATTATGTATGGTGTTTATGGAGTATTTCTTTTTTCTTTTTTTTTTTCTTTTTATATGAAATAGTAAATACATACACTTTCATTTTGAAAAAAAGAAAAATCAATATCGTCAGAAAATTGTTCTTGAAAGTAACGAAAATTTTAGCTTTAGCAAAATGGTCGCTTATTGATTGGTTGCCTGTTGCTTTTAAGCCATTGTTAAGGTTATATATATATATATATATATATATATATATATATATATATATATATATTATATATATATATGTATACATTTTGTCTTGCTGTTTCAGGCCCTCCAGATCTCACGCCTGTCCTTCTGTGTTAATGGATGTCCTGTACTTCTATCCTTTATTTGGATATCCCTTCACCTTCTTCACGTCCCTCATCCTTTCTGTGCTTCATTGTTGATATCTTTGTCTTCATTTTTTTTTCTCTCTTGCTTTTTCTTCCTTTTCCTTTTCCTCTCACTATCTTTGTTCCCACTATCTTCCACTCACCAGTTTCCTTTGTCACTTTTAGACGTCGCCATACAAACAGTTTGCAGAGAGATGCTATAATTGTTTCTCTTTGTTTTCTAGCTATCTGACTTTTCGTATGCCGTTGTTATTTTAATTTTTCGGACTTCGGGTCAACAATAGGATCAATTGATATTTTTCCACGTCCATTTTTCTTTCTTTTTTTCCTCTTT
The DNA here is from genome assembly GCF_912470025.1 of Vespa velutina. Lineage (NCBI taxonomy): Eukaryota > Metazoa > Arthropoda > Insecta > Hymenoptera > Vespidae > Vespa > Vespa velutina. The sequence continues at coordinate 6,669,873 of NC_062194.1, forward strand.
TTTTTTTTTTTTGTTTCCTATGACTTTCCCTCTTTTTCTATTTCTATTTATTTATTTATTTCTCTCTTTCTCTCTTTCTCTCTCTCTCTCTCTCTCTCTCTCTCTCTCTCTCTCTCTCTCTCTCTCTCTCTCTCTCTCTCTCTCTCTCTCTCTGTCTCTGTCTCTTCAAAATGGACAGCAAAAGAAAAATACATTAAAATTCTGTATTTTTCTTCTATCTCCTAGATATATATTTACGCTTTCGCATATTCTATTTGGTTAGTAAGAGAAAACTAATAACGATTATTGCAGTAAATTTCTGATCAAATGATTTCTCTTAGTGTACAAAACTTTGCTTTATTGTATATATGTGTACATAGTTACATACATAGGTTTATTTAAACACAAGCTCATACTATTGAGAAATAGTTCCTTTAACATACACAGAACTGTTTACTCATCTTTTTTCTTAATGTTGTCTTTAAACAATTCTATTCATACAAACGAAGAGTATCTGTCAATAGTAGGAGATAAAGCCGAAAGGAAAAGAAAAAGACAGACAGAGAGAGAGAGAGAGAGAGAGAGAGAGAGAGAGAGAGAGAGAGAGAGAGAGAGAGAGAGAGAGAGATCAAACATTTGTTTTATCTTTCAAAAAGTATCGGCCATTTTTTATATCTAATTTCAAGAATATTCTTCGCATTCGAGGCTATATAGTAAATCGAATTTAAAAGAGAATATCAAAGGAATAAATTAAATACACGGATGGAATATTGATGTCATATTTTATTATGTACAACGATGTATGATATATATTATTTTGTTACATTGAACATTTTTTTCTTTGTATTATATGACACGAATAATACGTGTTGAGTTTCGTTGTACGATAGAAGGTTGCTTCGAGCGTTTGACATGCTTCGTTTTCGAAATGTGTAACCATTACACATTCCATTAGTTTTCAAGAATTCAAGTGATTTCTAGCGCGTGCTTCACGGTGGTCAATGCTAAATTAAATTCGCGTTTAAGTGTAGTTCGCATATCGAGAATATATTGAACGGATGAATGACTAAATTTTTTTCTTTTTTTTTTTTTGTGGAAACAAGAATATATATATATATATTTAAAACTTTCTGTTTTTCTAAATTTAAATTGAAACGATTATTAGTGAAAAAATTTAAATATCAATTATTTAATATATCTATAAAAATGATTTTATTTTCAGAAACTTTTCAAAAATGCTTTCTTTTATCTTGCATATTTTATTTTTATTTAAAATTATTTTTCACATATACGCAAAGAGTTTATTCTATTTTTGTGTCTGACAAAAAAAAAAAAGAAAGATAAAACGAAAGAAAAAAAAGAAAAAAAAAGAAAATCACAGAAATAGGCAGGTCATTGCGTTTTATTTCTCGTTGCGTTAACTCTTCGGCCCATTCAATCGTGATTTCAAAACAGACGGAAATTGCGATAACCGATTCTCACGGTATACGGAAACATGAACTTTCTCGTTTAGTCTACGTTGTTTCTACTGTTGTTTTCAGTTTATGGAGAGAATCAAACGTGCGTACCACCATTATCGATTCTCACGTCCTTCTCGTTTCTCATATTTTCTATTATACTTTTTGCTAAATGAAGTAATTTCGTCAAAAATATTTGCTATTCATCGTTGTACATTTTTGTTGGAAAATTGAAGAGAAAGAGAAATGATTAAGTAAGAGATATTACAAATTCAAATCAAACATTATTTGCATTCTATACATATATATATATATATAGAAAGAGAGAGAGAGACTATATGCACACATGTATGAGCACCAAGCTGCGAATGTAATATATAGGATGGGGTAATAACTTTGATCATCTTGAATATCTCTATTCTTTATAGAAATATGAAAAAAACTTCATTTACAAATATCGTGCATTACGAAGGGGATCATAATATGCCAGTAATAAATTTATTTGTAGATGGAAACGTGAAGGACATTTGAAAGTGGACTGTATTTTCTTCAATGAAATCATATATTTTTAATTGCATAATATAATAATGTAATAAAATAATATGATAACGAAATACCTTTCTCTTATTAATTATTTATGTAATTTATGTAATTTAATAAAACAGACGAAATCCGAATTTCATTTTTTGAAAAAATAAGCCGAATTTATTTCGTAAGAAATTGTTTATAAAAATTATTTATAACAAATTGTTAATTGATTATTAACAATATATTGAAGAAATAGAAGAAATTCTATACTTTAAAATGATATTTTGATTCAAGTCTCTATGACTTTTAGATCTGAAGATATTTCCGAGTAATGAAAAATATGACTATTTAGAAAAAAATTTTTTGTTAAAAAGAAAAAAATAATTTGTTTAGTAATTATTTATTAATTATTTATTAATTTATGTAATTTTATAAATCTGTCGTAATTTGGATTTCTTTTTTTGATAAAATATGATGAATTAAATTTATAAGAATTTGTTTATAAAAATTGTTTATAACAAATTGTTAATTAATTATTAACAATACTTTGAAAAAATAGAGAATATTCTGTTTTTTAAAATAATATTTCAATCAAGTTTTTATGACTTTTAGTTTCGTAGATATTCACATGTAAAGGTAAGACGATTACGTTGACACACTGACCTATATAATTTCATTCATATTGGCACAGTGGCACACTGACCTAATTAAATTCCAAGAATTTACGCGGGCTTACTACTCTTACTATGAACAATTATAGTATACGAATTATGAATGAAAATCTTTCGAAGCCGATATTTTCGAAACAAAAAGTCGTAGAAACTTGAAACAACCACCGTTTTCAAATATAATATATTATTTATTTATTTAAATATTGCAATATTATTGTTATAATAAAATTCAATTTTGTTAATAATTTTTAGAATTGATTTTTTTCTTTTTCTTTTTCTTTCTTTTTATTTTTTTTTTTTTTTTTGCAATAAAGGCATAACTATAATGAAATGATTAAAATTTTTATTATAATAATTTTTTTATAACAATTTTTTATATACAAATTTTACATAATTAATCTGTTTATTTAAAATAAGAAATAAAAGATTTATGAATAGTTAATACTTATTTAAATTAACGAGTTAATATTTTTTTATGGAGAATGTCAGATTAATCGACTAATGTTATTAAAAATATATGATTTTACTTTTTAAATTTTAGTTGGCTTTACTATGCCCTTTAAGCCTCCTACTTAATAGCTCTTATTAAATATTGTTACTGCCATATTATGATCCTCTTCTTATCTGTATATATAGACACCAAGTTGCGAATAAAATTTATTTTAATTTTTAATACGTATATTATATATATATATATATATATATATATATATATATATATATACACACACATATATATATGTATATTATAATGTTTCATTATGCTCGCGATTTCTAATGAAATATATTTTTCATCATCCTGATTCTTCTTTTGTTGAACTTAAAAAGAAAAAATTGGATTCCAACGTGGAAACAACAGGTGATCGATGGAACGACTGTTTACAGCAACACTAGCTTGACCTTCGGCAACAAGTCACGTGTTGTCGTTGGTTTGTAAGAAACACACGTTACAAAACCAAAGCCAAACAGACTTAGAGTCGATTTAGCAAATATTACATACTTATGATACAAAAGTACATACAAAAGAACAGAGAAATCAGTTCGTTTCATTATTCCCAAGGGAGAACATCTTTCGAACTTTAATTAACGCGTGCTTATCAAAATAGATTTTACTGGTAAACACGTAAAAGTTAATTAAATGTTACTCTGCGTTTATAATAATGTAATTCATCATTTAGCTTATCGTTTAATAGTTGGATATAATTAACTTCGTGGAAAGGAACTGTTAAGAAAAGAAAGAAGTATGACTTTTTTTTTCTTTCATTTCGAAGAGAATTTTCATTGAACGACTTCAATGATAGTTCAGTAATAGTTCAGTAATAGAGTACAATCGTACTGGCTGATCGGAAAATCAAGAGGAAATCAATTCGAGTGATACGAGAAAGAGAAGGTATGAGAGTTAGCGTATGTATATACGTATCGTGACCGTTATCACCTATCCGTTTAAGTCGGTCGACGAAGCTTAATGGTTGAATGAATGTGAATATGGTTCTTTGGACTTTATTCGGTATGCTTGTAATTTGAATTCCCCATTAATCGAAAATTGTACAAATTTCAGTGAAAATTCGAAAGATCATTAAACGGTACGTTTTCCGAGACTTGAATATCAATGATGATCGTTCGTACATTGATTTAATAATTTCAATGGTCATTAACGATTCGTAAAAATATTTTTCTTTTCTAAAATGTAAACTCATATTCGCATCTGTTGATGGATTAAACATAAAAACAGTGTTACATTCTTTTTTTTTTTCTTTCTTTTCTTTTTTTTTCTTTTTTTTTTTTTAATTCGTTAATTTTTCAAATTTCTTTCTTTTCTTTTACATTTTATAATACATTAATGACCGACATTCATTTCTTTTTCGAGATTTCATTTTATTAATTTCTTTGGTTTATTACGGGAAGTATTTTCAAGGAGAAAAGCGAACACGTCGACGATTTCCTGTGTTAAACTATTGTATAATTTTTGAAATTAATTACAATTATGAACACTAAGCTCCAAAATAAAAATATCTCTTTACATCATGGTTTTCAATGTAATAGATTAAAAGATTTTTATGATTCTTAAAGTTTTCTTAAACGTGAAATCGATGAATATTTAATCGACAATCCAAATGATTTTCTAAAGAATTTTCTTCGATTTATAGATAGATTTATAGTTCGACACGTTTAAACGTCAATCGGAACGTCCGTACATTTAATATTCTGGTATCGTTCAGTGTTATTTGCTTAACTTTTTAAGAAGAAACTTACTTTTTTTTCTCTTTTTTCTTTTTTTCTTTTTTCTTTCTTTTTTTTTTTCTTTTTTTTTTTTTTTTTGAAACGTGTCTCTTACGAGCGTGTTGTATTTTTCAATTGGAAAAGTTGTCTTAATGATATTGCGATAACGTTCGCAAACAGGGAGAGTTTAACTTAGAACATGGATCGAGAAGGAACGAACAAATGGGGGCGAGAATACGTCGATAAAAACTTTGGAAGAATCGATAAAAACAAGGGGAGATTCATCGTTTCAAGATCGCATGACTTATGCATCACTCGCCGTTTGGGAAATACGTACATACATACATACAAACATACTTGTAAATAAAGAAAATAGGACATCGATGTTATTCGTGTTTAACGTGAATTATCATCGATTTATTTTATTTGCAATTGATCTCTGATACTCGTTCCTTTTTTCTTTTTGTTTTCCTTTTTCTTTTTCTTTCTTTTTCTTTCCTTTTTTTTATTTTTATTATTATTATTATTATTATTGCTAATCTTCGAAGATATTTTCAACTTAATACGCAAATCATTAGCGCGAAGATAGCGATAAATATGATATCCCCTTTATTCGATTTATCTTATCATACAAATAAGTTTACGTAGGTGCCAAGTAAATATCCCACGGAAATCCGTGAACCTTTTTAAACGATATCACCTGATACAATTTCCTTCCAGGAAGTTCACATTTTTCACGTCATTTCTCTAACCCGTCGGAGTGAAACGACGAATGAAAATCCATCGTTGACGCTATACGGTAGGACACTCTTGTATTTATTAAATGTTCAATAACCGAGCTTCCTATATTTTCTCAGAAGTCAATATGATTTATCGATCGTCCTTCTATCGAAAGATAATTTTCGATTTATCCAAGTTAACGATTTTCACGCATTTCTGTTCCGTTCAAATAAAATCCATTAATCACGAATGAAAAAAAAAAAAAAAACATCGTTAGATAACATTATTCCTCTTTCGGGGTATTTTTTCTATTTTTTTTTTCTTTCTTTTTTTTTTTTTTTTTTTTCCCTTAAATTTTAAAATAATAATCGCAAAACCCAGTAGACGTCGAGAATTTTCATTTAATATATATTCTCCTTACTTTTATTTATTTTCACTCAATTACTTTATATTGGACTATGTAAAAATAATTCTAAAGCCAAAGTTATATAGCGTTTTCAAGATGCAAACTCTTCCCCTGAAAGAAGCTAAAGTTGCCCTTAATTGGTCCTGCGGCTAGTTTATTCTCTCAAGACGTTCTAATAATTACGAGTTTAACGGTTAATAAGAAAGATGAATATTCCGCAGTATGATAAATGTCTTATTGGAATTTTGAACATTGTAACGAGAGTGTCAAACGATGAATGAATACAGATATACGTTAGTAAAGGATAATGAATGATCTTAATCTTGACGAACGATGTAAGTTTACGAGATCATACTGAAATTTCTATGCTTCTTTTTTTTTTTTTTTTAATTTTTCCTTGAAGGAACTTTAATATATAGATATCAACGAGATAGGATAAAGCATCGAGAATTCTTATCGGTTCGTAGGAAAGCTAAAAGGAAGAAAGAAAAAAGAAAAAAGAAAGAGAGAGAGAGAGAGAGAGAGAGAGAGAGAGAGAGAGAAAGAGAAAGAAAAAAAAAATAAATTGAACCACGGAGAATTAATAAAAGAAAAATGAAGAGGGATGGAAAATGTATGTGTGCGTGAATGATAGCGAGAGAGAGAGAGAGAGAGAGAGAGAGAGAGAGAGAGAGAGAGAGAGAGAGAGAACGACAACGCGACGATATTAGTGCGCGAGGGTGGTCGAAGGCGAACAGCGCAAGCGTTCCTTCCTATATCGACCCCAGCTCTCTCTCTCTCTCTCTCTCTCTCTCTCTCTCTCTCTCTCTCTCTCTCTCTCTCTCTCTCTCTCTCCTTCTCTATCTGTACGAAGCAACGACTACCCTTTCACAGTCGGGAGCCCCATCGAGGCGATAGCACGGTTTGTAAACGATTACTCGATCAACCTAACCACCGACCATTGCAACCGTGTCCTTTCTAAAATGACGAGAGTATTCTCTAATTTATTCTACATTACTTTTACTTCTTTAATTTATTTTTTTTCCCCTTCTCAAAATCTTCATTTGCTTAAAATAAGTTTATATCTTAACTCGATTAATATTGATTTGTAGTAAAAGGATTTATTTCATCATTTAAAGGTGCAAGAATTTGCATTTCTTTATTCCTCTCTCTCTCTCTCTCTCTCTCTGTCTTTCTCTCTGTCTTCTTCTTTCTCTCTCTCTCTCTCTCTCTCTCTCTCTTTTCTTTTTTCATTCTTTTTTTTTTTTCTTTTCTTTTATTACTTTATGCAAGAAGCATTGGAGTAGCGCCAAGGATAGTAAAATCGTCTTTCCACTTTTCCACTCCACATTCCCTCACTTCAAAAAAAAAACGAAAATAATAATAATAATAATAATAATAATAATAATAATAATAATAATAATAATAATAATAATAATAATAATAAAAAGAAGAAGAAGTAAGACGAAACCGCTTGTAAAAGCAACGTAACTTTTATAAAGCCCGCGCATTTTTAGAGCGGAGCACCTCTCGAGGTATGTATTCACGTTGTAAGCCCGATGTAAATTTATGGAAATTTTCATCGTGTAGTTTTTCGCGTGGTCGTTATTACAAACGCGGGATTGTGTAATAACGTTCGTCGTTGATGTCGCTCGTTGTTATTCTCGACTCTTTCGCAATTGTTGCGATTAATCTACCGTAAAGGCGTTCAAATTTGCTCGTTGTTTCTCTCAGGTAAAAAAAAAAAAAAAAAAAAAAAAAAAAAAAAAAAAAAAAGAAAAAAGAAAAAAAAAGCAAAAATAAAAAAATCAAATCCTTTCTCTATCGGTCGCGTTTGTTTTATACCCTTTTTTTTTCCTGATATTCATTGAGATCATCGTTTAAATCGACAAGAACTTCAACGAATCCAATCTCGTTTTTGTACGCATCGATAAATCTTGGATATCAAACTTAATAGAGACTTTTCTTCGAAAATCGATCTTCCATTTAATCGGTTTCGAAAGAAAAATTGCGATAAGCCTCTTTATCTCTTTGTCTTTTTGGCTCACCGTGTCTCTGTTTTTCTGTGTCTTTTTTAGTTTTTTTTTCTCTTATCTTTCTGTCTGTTTCTTTTTTTTCTTTCTTTCTTTCTTTCTTTTATTCATTCTTTTTTCATGCCGAATTTAAGAGATTCGTTCTATTCCAGCATAGATGCGTGTACCATCTGTTCTCTTACTTCGGCATAAGATTGAATTGATCAGAAAAATGGAGAAAATAGAGATAAAGAGAATGTTAGGAAGGGAGAGTAAGAGGAATAGAAAATTGCATATTTAATGTAAATAAAAAACCTAGAATTTTCAGACATGCCATCTGTATAAATATCGTATAAAAATCCTACTTGTACTACTACTCGTAAACGAGTGTAGTACATAAATATATATGTAGATTATTTTTCTATATACATGGTTTCTTGGTATACTCGAAATAAAAGATTGAACAATGTTTTTTCTTCCCTGTCACATTCTTTTTCCAAGAATTATTGTGTAGACTTAGGTCGAACCTCGAAACCGTTCGAAAGTGAATGTAAAAAGAAAGGAAAAAAAAGTGAAAAAAAAGTGGAAAAAAAAATGGAAAAAAAAAAGAAAGAAGAAAATATATTGCCGAGGGTTTCTCCCTCACGTTTGATAAACTTAGCCAAGTAACTTAGCATCTTGCCCGTCGGTATATAACGTCGTACTACACGAGTTTGTCGAGAAAGACAAAAGCTTTCGAGTACGTCGACGCCTAGCTACCCTGATCCCTCCTATCTCCTCCTCCTCCTCCACCTCCACCTCCACCTCCACCTCCACCTTCTCCTCTTCTCTCCTCACTATTCTGATTTTCCCTACTCCTTCTAATCGTCTTTGTTTCTCAGTATAGCGTGACTACCATGTTCACGAGCATCACCGGTATCGGGCTCTTCCGTTCGTCCCTGAAAGTTAGCCACTTCCGACGGACGATGACTCTGTGTATGTATGTGTGTGAGACAGAAACAGAAAGAGAGAGAGTGTGTGTGTGTATGTGTGTGTACGTGAGTGTATATGCTTGTATATGTATATAGAGGCACATAGCTTACTTGGAAATTGCTTCACCATTGCTTCGAGCGACCATTATACGTCCTGAATTTATCAATAAGAGCAAAAAAATCGAAGAAAGAAAAAGAACAATATAAAAACAAATAAAAAAAAAAAAAAAAAGAAAAAAAAAAAGAAAAATAAAAAGGAGAAGAATCAACTCCAAAGTTTTTCCGTATATTATGACGGATTCTGCGATAAATCGATTAACACGATATTAAAAAAAATTAGGTCGCTCGATATGATTCGATATTAAATCGATGAGAAATAAAATTTGGATTTCGTGATAATGAATGACGTTTTGACGAAATAAGATTTAACAGGCTAAGTTTGCTTGATGTTTGATTAAATAAACCCTTTGAACGAGATCAAAGCATACCATCGATATAATTCAAAGTTTAAGGTATACCACACACTCTCTCTCTCTCTCTCTCTCTCTCTCTCTCTCTCTCTCTCTCTCTCTCTCTCTCTCTCTCTAGGAAAATTACTCAAAGCTTGGGGTTCAAGAGTCGACGCTTGGCATCTTTTTGTATTATTAAGGCTTCTCTGTGTATTCAAATTTAAAGGAAGTGTGCATCGTGTCGTGATTATCATCGTCGTCATCATCGCGTCATTGGTGGTGGTTGCACGGACGTTGGCTTTAATAATGCACGTAGAGTCTTTGCTAAATTTAACGGCAAGCTTTCAACCGACATCTCTTTGTAACGCTCAAAGGTTACTCCTTTTCTTTCTTCTTCTTTGTATATGCATACGAAAAGAAAGAAATGTCTACAATGCCATAAAGAATGGACCAAGCATTATGCATTTCTCTCTTTATCTTTCTCTCTCTCTCTCTCTCTCTCTCTCTCTCTCTCTCTCTCTCTCTCTCTCTCTCTCTCTCTCTCTCTCTCTCTCTCCTTCAGACGAATATAAGAATGAGTGAGTTGGTTATTACGTAACAATAACGTAATCTCGAAGCTTCTCATATTGTCTTTGCTTAAGCCACTTTTTAACCCTTTTCAGGATCACATGCATTTTATAATTGTTATATTTATAATACGTGCATCGTATCATTTTAATTAGGTACACGGTAGTATATGTATAATTTTGAACGGAATAAAGGAAAATGTTTGGCTAAGAAGAAATGATATCAGGAGTAATCCATCATTGATTGT
>NC_062194.1:6682578-6687578 GCF_912470025.1 Vespa velutina
TTTTTATATCTCATTTCTCAATATTTTCCATCGTCGAAGATAAAAACGAATAAAATAATACCGTTGTTGAAAATTATAGACGAACGGCAGGTTTATGTTTCTTTTTATTATGTACGGTTTACAATAACGATAGGAGAATTGAGTTTATCCCCAAATCGCGTCGAGAGAGATATTCATATTTATTTCTATAAAAAGTTTATTTTACGAAAGTTCGTGGCTTTCAATCGTATTAATGTTACTCATTTTCATTACTCCAGTTATTTCATTTATTTGTTTTTTCGATGCGGAATCTCAACCAAAATTTTCATTTTTAATTATATATATCGTGATCTCTCTCTCTCTCTCTCTCTCTCTCTCTCTCTCTCTCTTTCTCTCACGTGTTATCGTTTAAATCATTCATAAAAATTTCCCTCCCCCCACGTTAAAAGTCATAATGAATCAAAATTAACGTTATCGTAATTTATCACGCGTGCATGTTAATTGGATTTTAACGAAGAAATTTACTTCAGACAAGAATTTTTTGAAGAAAATAAAAGGAAGAATTGTTAAGGAGTAATATAAAAACAAATAGAAACGAATTTTATCTATTCTCAGTGGATATTATAGATAGTCAGTTTGAAATTCTTTTTAAGTGTACGTGCGCAAAAGCATACTTTAAAAAAGAAACGGATTTTATCTTACGTTAAAACGAGACAAATTCTGTCGCGGGAATCGCATGTAAATGTTCAGAATATTCTCGTTAAAAATTCATCAAAGGGAAACACATTTTACAATGTGTATTTTTATTTCATAATCGTCGTCGTGGCCGTCACGTCATTTCAAGGGGGTGGGGGCGGGGGGAGAGGGCGAGAAAAAAAAGTACCTCCGTTGGCGTCGCAACCGCAACTTCTGTTTCACCCTTATAAATTTGCAAAATCGAAATAAATTAAAGTCCTCGTTAGCCATGTAGAATTCGTTAGTCGATTTGACAGTATATTATCCCATTATGCGTTTAAATTCGTTCGGACCTGTGATTTACATTTTAAGTTAATTATATGCGGCGAATCGCGTTCGTATTCGCGACGCTTTAATTCGATCATCCCTTCTACCTATAAATTTCTCTATCACTTTCATTTCTTTCTCACGTTCTCGTGTTCGAGCGACTTTTTAATTAAATTACAGTATATAAAAGATTAGAGTAAATTGTGATTGGCTTGTTGTAATCCATAGTAATGTAGTTTATCTAAATCTCGTGATTACAAATGAATGAGTTATATTTTTGTAGTAATGAATCTCTTCTTAACGTAATTATATTGGAATAAAGAAATTATATTGAGGGGAAGAAAAAAAGAAAAAGTTAAGAAGTAAAAAGTGTAGTAAAACAATCGTTTATACGATAGTACATAAGAGAGAATCTTAATCAGGATTTTAATTAGAAACTTTATTTAATCGGACTTTACGTTATTCCAAGGAAAATACCACACCGAGTTTTACCAAGTCGCATTACTTCAACGACTCCTCGCGCCCGCTACACAGAGGTTCTTCACAAAAGAAAGGAAAAAGCGTCTAAAAGACGAGAATTAAAACAAGGGAAAACTGAAAACCGTGGAAAGGAAACTCTCTTGAAAACTGTATGCCCGACCGACTGCGTATTACTCCTCTACTATGTGCAACAAGTACGCGTATTGCGAAAATTTGTCAAGTGAAAATCTCTAACGTAGCCTTTTCCTTTTCTCTCTCTCTCTCTCTCTCTCTCTCTCTTTCTCTCTCTTTTTTTTTCCTTAGTCGGTCAAATAAAAAGAAAAAATACGTTTTGTTATACGCGCGTTAAAAAAACAAAAAAAAAAAAAAAAATAGAAAAAAAACCGGAAATGTATGTTATTATAAGACGATTTTTTTCATATTTCCTTTTCGATCTAATGGCGCGAGGTGACAGTACGGTCACCACCTCCTCTTTCCTTCTTTCTCCTCCATCACGAAGAAAGATCTTCGTTTTTATAAAACTTATCCAATTAAATTTAATTTCTCAAGCACGATCTAGGAAACGAAATTTGCAATCCTCTACGACGGTTCGTTAAAAAAAAAAAGAAGAAAGATTAAAAAAAAAATAAATAAAAGAAAAACAAAAAAAAAACAAAAAAAAAAAAAAAAGTAAAAAAGAACTATTTCGAACGAAGGAAAGCTATAATAATGACAACAAATGGAGGAGGAAGGAGTTAAAAAAAGAGAAAAGAGATAAAAGAAATTTTTTAGAAGATTCGTCGAAGTACAACATACACGACGATAGGCATTCATGGGATTCCGATATCGCGGGAAATGGTCTTTAAGAGTAAGGGAAACAGGATAAAAGAAAAAAGGGAACTTGCGCATGTTAGAAAGAAATAAAAAGAGAGAGAGAGAGAGAGAGAGAGAGACAGACAGAGGAGAACACAAGAAGGGAAGAGGATGCATTGAGAGAGTTAAGCACGAGCGAGTGGGGTTGAGAAGGAGGGAGACGATCGAGGATGGGAGAGAGAGAGAGAGAGAGAGAGAGAGAGAGAGAGAGAGAGAGAGAGAGAGAGAGAGATGGAGGGGAAGGCACACGGCTGACCTAATTTTTGCAAAACAGCCGGGGCTGCCGAGCCGTCGGTTGGTGGACCAAGTTACGGAGTATAGTGTACTAGCAGAGTGCCAGCAGCAACGGCAGTGGTAGCAGCAGCATTAGTAACGACAACCAGACGGCAACCTTTTTTCCTTTTTCATATAATCCTCCCTTTCTGTCTCTCTCTCTCTCTCTCTCTCTCTCTCTCTCTCTCTCTCTCTTTCACGCATATTCTTCTACCTATCTACTTGTCTCTTTCTCTCTTTTTCTCTTTTTCTCTCTCACTTCTTCTTCCGCATACACGCATGTAATAGTAGAAAGTTACAATAGAAAAGAAAGAGAGAAAAGGGGAGAGAGAGAGAGAGAGAGAGAGAGAGAGGGAGAAAGAGAAAGAGAAAAAAGGCAGTGACGGATAAAATTGGCGCCCTTTAAGGGTGAACCATATCTTCTCTTTCTCTAGGATGGAAAATTCACTGGTTTTCCGTTGAATGCTACGACACTGTGCTACTACAGCGTCGGTGGTAGAGAGAGAGAGAATCGTTTCGTCAGTCGGGTCTCGGCCGTCGTCAACGTCAATACGACGGCGGCGCACGAGCTGCTTATCGTTGTCTTTGTCATCGTCCTTATCCTCGTCATTGTCGGCCTCATCGTCGTCGTCGTCATCGTCGTCGTCGTCGTTGTCGTCGTTGTCGTAGTTATTGTCATTGTTGTTCATCTTGTTCTCCTCGTCGTCATCATCGTTATCGTTGTCGTTGCCGTCGTCGTTATCATCGTCGTCGTCGGCGTTGCCGGCGGTTGGAAAGTGAAAGAGGAAAGAATAGTTTTCCCGCGTGGAAGAAAAAGGAAAAGTGGGGAGACGTGAGAATATAACCCTTTTATTTCTTCCCTTCCCTCCCTCCCTCCCTCCCTCTCTCCCTTCCTTCCTTCCTTTCTTCTTTCCTTCTTACCTTCTTTTCTTCCTTCTTTCCTTTCTTTCTTTCTTTCTTTCTTTCTTTCTTTCTTTTTTTCTTTTCATTCGGAACTTGTGTGTGGGTGCATTTCGTCGCGATTCCTTTTTCTCTTCTTCTTCTTCTTCTTCTTCTACTTCTTCTTCTTCTTCTTCTTCGTTGTCAAATTTTCAATCAAGAAAATGATTAGAGAAAGAAAGTGGAGAGAGAGAGAGAGAGAAAGAGAGAGAGAGAGAATGTGGGTGATTTGGAATTTTCTTGACTAAAGTGCGAAATATCAGTCAACAACGATGAGAAGAAATGAAAGACAGATGTCGGAAAAACGTGTTACCATCGCGGCTTCTCGCGTCTCAATTCGTTCTTGTTATTGACACGTCATCGTCTTCGTTCTCGTCCTCATCCACGTCCTCATCCTTATTCTTTTTGTCGTCGTCGTCGTCGTCGTCGTCGTCGTTGTCGTCGTCGTCGTTATCGTTGTAGTCGTCGCGAGTGCAACGAGAAAATGCGAAACTCTGAAAAACTCGTACGCTCGTGGAAAAATATCCTCGAGGAAGAAGAAGAAGAAGAAGAAGAAGAAGAAGAAGAAGAAGAAGAAGAAGAAGAAGAAGAAGAAGAAAAAGAGTCAACGATAATAAATAAGTGACGAGGTTCGTTACTATACACGTTCATCGACGAAACGGCCGAATTCGAACGCGTTATCGTTCTATTATAACGATTTAATTTGATTAAACGCGACGATGCTTAGATGTGAGTGCGAACGTCGTATTGTTCGGAGTAACGTTTTCATTTATCGACGGCGATACAACGTAGCGTGAGAGATTTTTCGTCGGATGCTGTACACACCACTGATTTTTATCTTCTTGGTGCAAGTAATCATCGATGATTCTTTCTGTCTGTCTGTCTCTCTCTCTCTCTCTCTTTCTCTCTTTCTCTCTCTCTCTCTTTCTTTTTGTCTTTCTTTGTGTTGTTTATGTTTTATTTTTATGCCTTTATGTCTCTCTCTCTCTCTTTTTTGTTCTCATTCCTCAGTTTTCTTTCTCTTTCTCTTTTTCTCTGTCTATCTTTCTCTTATCCTTCAATTTTCTCTCTCTCTCTATCTCTCTCTCTCTCTCTCTCTCTCTCTCTTTCGTTTTTCGCTCTATCGTTATTCATTGTCGACTTACGTAAGTTGAGAGCCAGAAATTCCCTGTAGGAGTATTTAATCCGACGATTCTCCACGAATACGAATAAAATGGGAAATGAAAAATCATTGGGTAATTTGCGTTGATCATATGATATGATTGCAGCGATCGTGTAAACAACGATTCATGCCGTATTAGATATACGGTTAGGAGCGAGACGAAAGGAGGCCGAGTTTGTTTGTCCGGCCGAGAGTGCTTTAAGGTGGGGATGTTTATTTACGTATGTATGTACGTGTATGAATCTCTGGATGTTTATATGTGTAAAACGTTCGCTACCTGTTGTTTACGTTACCTGTCGCAAACTCTTGAGAT
>NC_062194.1:6692578-6702578 GCF_912470025.1 Vespa velutina
CACTTCAATGAATGAAGAGATGAATTCACGTACCATATATATATATATATATATATATATATATATATGTATATGTGTATGTATATTATCTCGATTAGAGTAATTTCACGAAGGAAAGAAAATGACATTGTTTTTAAAGTTTAATGAAATTAAATATTATAAAAAATAAAAAAAATAAAAAAAATAATAAAGAAAAAATCAAATAAAGAATATAAATAAAGTGGGGTCGATGCAACAGATTGCAAAATTCATCTTTATTTAATAAGACGATCGTCGATGATTTGGTCGAGGACAAGCGATTTAATCAAACTATATTTAATAACTATGTTTAATTAATTATGAGATTGGGAACACATAGAGTGAGCTTAAAGTTTACTGTCTCCAGATTAATTTGGAAACTTTCTAATACCTATTTATCCAGCTGTCAAGAGTTACGATGTAGGAAAGCTTCCTTGCTTTACAAGCAAGGCTCTCTGTGTTTAGTAATACCGCGAGATTGCTTTGGCGATGGAGAGAGATGGCTTAACGACTAAAGTCGTAGAATTTTTATTTTAATCCTGTCACGATTTACGCGACGACGAAGACGAATTTGATCGATTTCGTCTCTTTCCTTTTTTTTTTTTTTTTTTTTTTTTTTTTCTTTACACAATAAGGTATTACTTCGGAATAAATGTGATCTCATGAAAACCATTCACAACGAAATTCTCGAAGAAACTTAGTCCACGAAGAATCAGCTCGCTTTCCTCTTCGGTATCGACGAGAAAAGAGGGCGAGTAACTAACTAGATAATCTAATTTCCTATTTACTCGATACGCGGAAGTCTTTAATCGAATTTCGAGTAAAATAGAGAATACCCTTGGGTTAAGGGGAAACTTCTTTTTCGATTTGATTCGAGCTTTAATAATCTTCCTTGTTTCATTTTTTTTTTTTTCCAATCACGAAATATGGTCTTTTCCTTTCTTCTCGTGATAAAACTAACGAGTCCTATGCATGTAAAAGTCTCGATTTTTTTTTCTTTTCTTTTTTTCTTTTTACCTAGGTTTAATCATGGTTTTTCATACATCCAACGTTGCCTCAATAATGTTGTTTCGAGATGATGAAAAAAAAAAAAATTGTTTAATACAGATCATGTTGTTTCTTTTTAATTTGTTAATCTTTTTTTTTTTTTTTTGCGATGGTCGATTTTCGCTTCTCGAATTCTCTCGTGTAATTCCATTTCATAAAGGCTTCTTTCCTTCTTTATATTAATCAAATTGCAAGCGTCGGAGAGAGAAATAGGGAGAGATAGGGAGAGAGAGAGAGAGAGAGAGAAAGAGAGGGAGAAAAATGATAAGGAAAGAATCTTGGCAAATTTCAATTTAAACGAAGCGGTGAGAGTAAATTTCTAATGGACACGACGGCAGTTTTGCACTTTTCCGAGTAATTTGTGTTTAAGCGATTAATCAGATCTTTTTCCTATAGATTGCGGTGAAATTAAAAATTCTATTCTCATCCTCTTGGGGAATCAGCGTTTATCTTTGATTATGCCGATCATTCGTATTCCGTTGTTTTTTATTTATTTATTTATTTTTTTAATAACTAACTTTTTACTATTATTTCTTTCACCTTTTTTGACAATTGTTTACTAACTACATGTAACTAATTGTATTTTAGATTTCGAAGACTATGGGTTTAGAAAAGGTCACAAACGGGACACGCCCTTCGTTTATCGTAAATCATTGTTTTTATTCTAAAGTTACCATTAATCACAGTTCTTTGTTGAAGCGTTCGTTCCTAAGCATTCCAATCTCTATAGGACATTTAAACCTTGTTATTACTCATCGTCGTTTTTTACTTTTTCAATTCACGCTAGAAGCGTCGAAAGGTTAAAAGGTCGGTAAAAGCTTGATTGTTAATTGTTATCATCTCGTTGTCTCTTTAAGTGAATAATAATTCAAGTAGTACATATTCGCAAATGTTCTTATGACAATGAGTACTCGAGTAAATGGCCATTAGCGCATTGTTGATGTCAATATATACGTAAGCCATGAGACGACGATTCGTCTTAATATTACCGAGTACGAACAACTATGTCTTAATTGGAACTATTAAAGCTCTTTGAATTGTTCGTTAACTTGCTTGATTTAAGTCGATTATGACGTATCACACAGATTTATTATCGTCGTTATGATCTTTTTTACTTTCGTTCTTTCTTTTTTTTTTTTTTTTTTTTTTTTTTTTTTTATCGATCCTTTTTCAGAATTATTTCCATTATTTTTAATCCAAATGTTTTATAGAAAAGAGCATGCTTCAGATATATCGAAAACTATGAATTTATAAAAACGTCGAGGAAATACGAACGATCCCTTCAGCTCATGGTTAAAGAAAATGTCGTAGGCATTTTTGAACATTGAAATATCTTTTATTTTAATCATTGCGATTCCGCCGTTTTTATATATCTTTTTTAACTTTGCTTTTTCAAATCAAATATTATTTTAGAATGCAAATTTATATCGATACGTTTTATTAACAAACTGTCTATATTTTCTTCTTCTTAAAAAACAAAAAAAAAAAAAAAAAAGAAAGAAAAAAAAAAGAAAAAAGAAATTTACATACGTTAGACATCTTTCTCCTTGACGATAGATTTCCCATAGATTTTTCTTCAACAAATATTATTATTTTCCTATTTTGTCTACGTTTTACAGATAACACGTTGGATAGAAAAAGAGAGAGGGAGAAAGAGAGAGAAAGAGAAAGAGAAAGAGAAAGAAAATAGAATGAAACAAGCAACATATGTACGCATAAGCGAGTATGCACGCGTTGCACTTCCTTTTCCTACAATCGACAATCATGTTTGTGTTCTAAATAGTGTCTTCGATTGGTAAACAAGACAATAAGTACTATGAAATAAATAGGGGGGAAAAAGGAGGAAAGAGAAAGATAATAAGATACAAAGTACGAAATCGTTGGAAGTGCATACAACGATTCTACGATTTGATCGCGAATATTTATCGCATTTTCACGAAGGATAATGTCGACTGTTATTACGTAGAGATGGTGAAAACTGAGAGGAGGAGGAGGAAGAGAAGAAGGAAATGCGTTTGCGAGTTCGTTCGATAGTTCGATGCTCGAATTTAATCGAAAGCCAGTTCTGTGTTGTTCGAAAGAGTACGAGTATAAATTCAAAGCTCTTTAACGGGTGTTCGATAAATACTAAGCTGCTCTTGCGAGGATTGCCACGAATTTCGTAGGTTGTGTATTTTTCTCTCTTTTTTTTTTTTTTTCTTTTTTTGACCTTTTTTTTTCGCGCGCGTGAAAGTGCACTCTTGTCGAACAACTGTAACAGCAGCAGCAGTAACAACAATAACAATAACAATAACAGCAACAAGGCAATATGTGTTGTAGTGATGACGCACGATGACTATGATTAAAGTGTTGAATAAGATTGAAGTAAGTGAAGAATCGGCTATATTTGAAAGAATCCGTGATATTTGCGTGCACAGGACGTATCACTGGGTATTATCCTGCGTGAGTGATATCGGGATGAGAAGAGATTTGTGTGAGAGGAACGAGAATACACGTGAAAGGATGAATAGGAAGATGGATAGAAAGGTGACACCGAAAGAAACGTTACTACGATCGAGCGTGCGTTAAAAATTGGAAAGAAGTTCGATTGACTTTTATAGAAAAAGAAGACAAAGAAAATTGAAGAAGGGTGAGAGATAGAGGGAGAGAGCCGATCAAATTTGATGCATACAATCAATATATATAAAAGCCTAAAGAAGAAAAATCGATCGTTAAGAATATATCGTCAAAATGATAGTCTCTTGTGTCAAAATGATAACCTGTGGAATTGTTCGTTTAAGATGATCGACGAAAGGAGATTAAAAGCGGTCGCATAAAAGCGTAGATTTAATAATAAGCATTTTAATCGTATGCCAACTTTTTTTTTTCTCGTATTCTCCGAAAGAAGACGAACTTGCGATATCGGAGTTTACAAAGAGTTATGAATGTGTTGGTAGTGGTGGTGATGATAGTGCGCTCCGTTATATATTACAACTTATATATTTCGCCTGTTCAACGCACAAAGAGCGAACGTAGTGCGAGATAATAGAGCTCGTAAAGTGAATCCACGGCCAAAAAGCATTTGCTCCTACTTGGAGATATAAGAGAAAGAGAGAGAAAGAGAGAGAGAGAGAGGGAGAGAGAGAGAGGGAGAGAAATAGAGACCTTTTAGGAGAAACTAGAACACGGTTGCGAAGTTTACCGATCAAACTATTCAATCAGCTCCCTTGGTATTCTTGGAAGAAGTTCGATATAACGTATTAAATGCATTCTATAACGTAGGTTAACGTTAGCCAGAGAGATATTCGTTGAGATTGAAAAAATTGAAATTAAATTTAAAAAGAAAGGATATAAGAAGACGAAAAGAACGCTCAAGATATATATTTGTATATATATATATATGTATGTATATTTATATATATGAATATACATATATCTTATCCTTCTTGAGTTTTTCTAAATTTTTCTTTTCTTTTCTTTTCATATCACGGAAAGAAAGACTATTTTGGAAAGAAGTAGTTGCGTTCATATAACATATCCCGAGCGAATGCCGGTGTATGTTAGGAAGGAAAAAGAGAGAAAAAAATCTGTTAGATTTTCTTTTTTAAGTTTTACAAAAATTTGCTATATGTATCTCTGGGAGTAGATTAAATTTCTTACCTTTGCATTCGAGAGTGCGGATATGTCATTCGTGTCGTTCGAGAACTCTTTATAGGAACGACGGAATCGTACGATTTCATTATATCATTGCTAATAGAAATTGACGTCAAAGTGAATGATATAAGGTGAGAAAGGAAAAAAAGAAAGAAATAAAGAGTGTAGTAAAGAGAAAGAGAGATAGAGACAGAGGGAGAGAGAGTAAAAGAGAAAAAGATCTCAAAGACGTTGACCCTCAATAAAGTGAGAGGAGTGCGAGCTTGGTGAAGTCGGCCCTGAATGTTTTGACGCTGAGTGGCGCTAGGGTGTCGAGGTGGGGGGCACGTGGTCTTGCTGCCTGCCGTGCGCCGGCGGCGGCAGGGGTGGGGGTGGCGGTGCTGTCTCGGGGGCCACCCCCCAGGCCAAGAAGGGCGCTGCTTCGACATTTAAGCATCAACAACAATATCACCAGCAGCTTCAGCAGCAGCAACATCACTACCAACAACATCAGCACTCTCAACAACATCAGCAAAAACAACAACAGCAGCAGCAACAGCAGCAGCAACAACAACAACAACAACAACAACAACAACAACAACAACATCACCGAAAGGATTCCGATTCCGATAAAAAATCATCCCAGCAACAGAAAAGTCTGGATCAACAGAAGGGTCAACAAAAACAAATTGCTTCCACGGTGGACTCGAAAAATCGTGCACCACTCGGTGGACTCGATGAGGATCTTGACGATCTCGATGATGAAGAGGAAAAGGAGTGTGAGCTGAGAAACGAGGAGGAAGAATTCGGAAAAGATGGTGGGACTCAACACAGACTGAGCCCAAGATTACACGACATCGAGGAAGAGGACGATGAGGAGGGTCGAAATACGCGCGAGAGGTCAGTCAACCAGATATATTAATTTGTCATTTTTAATTCTTTCAAACAATTTCTATCTCACTCACTTTTTGTTTTTATATTTATAAGGATTTTTTTGGCTATCAAAAGGAGAGTCGTTTTTAATAAATATGAAAATTCCTAAATGTCGTAATAAAATGTTCTGAAAAATGTTTTTTTTTCTTTTTTTTTTTTTTTTTTTACAATATTGACGGATGAAATGAAAGTAAAAAAAATTTCGCTTAATCGATTAATTTAATTGATCGATTAATCGAGCGTCGTTCATACGACAGATACAAATGAATTTTCGATCCTGACGACGTCGTAATCATTCTTATCTAAAAATCTTTGATACTTCAAGGTGCTTGTCCCGTTAACTTTGTTCATTGCTGTCAAAACTTTACTTTTTGACTATCGCGTGACTACGTAACAGTTTTGTTCATGTCCTTCATTCGTAATGTCTTGTTCTCTGTCTCCTTATTCCATTTTGATTTGATATCGAGTAATGTTTCAACAAAAGTTTGAAAGCTCGAGAAAGAAAAATCTTACGATTGACTGATGATATTTCGTGAAATTTCTTTACTCTTAAACTACTCTCGATCGTTTTACGATATTTTCTTTCCGTTTACTTTATTTCTTACTTTTCATTTTTTTTTTTTTTTTGCTTTTATTTTCTCTTATGCGTTATTATAAAAAACCTTTTGAAACTTTTCGAATATCTCAAAGAGCTCCTAATAAGAAGAAAGCATATTCTCTGTTTTCTTTGTGTTTAATTTCAATAAAATTGTTATTATAGAATTAATGGTTGCGTATTTTACACAGTAAGCAACATCGTGATTAACTTTTCAAATCAGTAAACTTTCCCGAGATAACTTTTACTCCTTTCTCTCTCTCTCTCTCTCTCTCTCTCTCTCTCTCTCTCTCTTTCACTTTTTTTTTATTCTTTACACGTTGAAAATACTCTAGCGTTTTTCTCGGATGCGAAAATAAATGCGACGGAAATCAGAAAAAATGCAGTTAATGATCCGGTGAAAAAAGAAAATCGCGTTTTTTCGAAACATACTTGAAATAAATTGTTCGAACCGAATATCCTTCGGGGTTAGCTTTCCTCAACGGATGAGTCCTTTCTTTTTCCTTTTTTTTTTTTTTCTTTTTTTTTTCCCCTATACTTTTCGGGAGCAATAAACCCGCTAGAAAGCTACTTCGTTCGCTTGTTTTCCCTTTCATTCTGAATTACTAGTGCGGTCAGGAGATGGTTGGAAAATGGGTAAAGTAACGGACCGCGTCAAATTACGAAAAGGGATCGCAGGATTTAAAGATAAGAAGGGACGTATGTTGATCGAATGGAAGGAAAAGATGGATGAACCATATATCTATCTATCTATATATATATATATATATATAGTTATAGTTGAAGTTAGAAGGTATCGTAAAAAGTCAACGAAGCCTGTGCATAATACGTAGCATCATTTGACAATATCGAAAGGTTCGTGATACTACGGTATAATCGATGATATGATAGTATCGGACCTTTTCTTGAAAAATCGAATAGCTTCCTTTTTTTTCAAACCTCCGGAAATTCGTTTGAACGAGCCTTGAATGGTTGACATCAACTATATCTACGAAGATTGAGAGGATAAGGATCGATCGATAAAATACTTTTACTTACGTGTCTAAAAAAAAAAAAATCTGACAAATCTTCACTGTTATTCCACGTTAATTTACGTCCGGATATTGTCGAAGCTTTGCTAACTAGGGTTGGGAGGGGAGGAAGGTGGCACGAGAAGAAGAAGAAAGAGGAGAAGAAAGAGGAGGAGGAGGAGGAGGAGGAGGAAGAAGAAGATGACACATTTGTTAAAGACGCGATTAGATACGTGAGACTAATAACGGCACGGTAATTGCATGGAAGTCACAAGTTGGATGGAACTTATTGCCTGATCGAAATTCTAAGATGAACGAACAGTGAACTATTCTACGATTATCTTTAGGATGATGAAACATGTAACTTGTTAAAAATTAATATCGCTGTTGATTAATCGATGACAATTTCAAGATAATCTCAAACATTTTAAATAATTGATTTTCTTCTCTCTCTCTCTCTCTCTCTCTTTCTCTCCGATTTTTTTTTCTATCTAGCTTTACAGCATTATAATAATCCTAGTTAATGGAACGTTCGATAAAGCGATATATATATATATATATATATATATATATCGTGGGGAATATATGAGTGCATACAGGATCACATTGGCTTTGTAGGAAATAGCTTCGGTTCGATATTGCTTGTTTAGTCCTGATTGAAAGATTCCTCTTCTAGATCGCAACGAACAGACGTTAATGGCGAATGGACATCGGTTTTGTACTAATGGTTATCGCTTGGAGCGATTGATGAAATGAGCTTCGACTGCTGAAATCGGCTTCTCTCTTTCTCTCTCTCCCACTCTCTCTCTCTCTCTTTTTCTCTCTCCCTCTCTCGTGCACGCGAATCCTCTCTATCTCATTTTCATTATTATTGGAATTTAAATTTTATAAAGAGATATTATTAACAAAGACTCGAAAATACAAGTTTCCATGATATACATACACCAACTATAATGATAACATTAATACTCTATAACCAACTCTCATAATACTTTTGAACTTATACACTCATATGTATGTATATTTTAGAAGTCTTGTTTTACTTTTTTCTTTTCTTTTTTTTTTCTTTTTTTTTTTTTCTTTTTTTCCTTTTACCACAAAATTAATTGTCAGCTAATATTACGAAGATTAAACTGATATTTGTTAAATATTGTGCAGTTTGTACAATATAATTATACTTATAGTATATAAGTTTGATATTATATATAATTTTTGCATAGAGATAAAGAGAACTTTAGTGCTTTAGTAACAATGGTTGAAATTTTTTTTTATTCGTCATTTCTTCTTAACTTTCCTTCAGCATTATCAAAAGATACGAAACCCTTCTTATGTCCATTGTGACAATATCCACTCAAAGAAATAGAAAATGCCATGATATTCGCGATATTATGAAGAAAGAAAGAGAGATATATATATATATATTTAAAGAAAGAAAGAGAGAGAGAGAGAAAGAGAGAGAGAGAGGGAGAGAGAGAGTATATACCATGAAAATTCATTGTAACTTTAGACAGGAATCCTATTTCCACGTAAGACTTGCGACGTGTTTTCTCGTCCTATACACACACATACACATATGTACGTACGGACATTAGCATGATAATACGCACGAAATTCCAATTTAATTCAACGTTCTCGGAGACTATTATTTGACACCTTTTGTAAACGCAACGTTGACAAGATTAAAATCTTTCAATTCTAATGAAGAAGGAAAATATATTCATATCAGTATATACATGAATATTATGTATGTATGTACAGATATGAAAATTTGCCGTTTTATTAAAAGAGATATTGTATTTGTTAATATCATCAGATTAATACTAATTTCTACTTAATGATATATAATTATATTATCGGGTGCTTCAAAAACACGAGAGATCTATTGTTTTATTCGGAAAAAAGAATTTTAATTTTTTATGTTTTAATAAAAATATAGTAGAAATAACAGGTGGTTGTTCATAAGACAGAAAGGACGAGATAGAGATAGAGATAGATATAGATATAGAAATAAAGATAGATAGAGATAGATAGATAGAGAGAGAGAGAGAGAGAGAGAGAGAGAGAGAGAGAGAGAGAGAGAGAGAGAGAGAGAGAGAGAGAGAAAAGAGAGATAAAAAACGAAAGACAAAATATATCAACTTTACATAAGGTCACATTCGCGATAACAGCGTAATTTCAATGTATGTTTCTTCAACAACGTACATCTAAATTAGAGGTTATATAGATTATGAATGAATGGAGTCGAAGGAAAAATAAACGTTCTTTTTCTCTTTCAAAGTATCTCTCATATCATAAAGCACGAAGCGTACATCTGTGCTTATATATATATATATATATATATATATATATATGTATATATATGTATATATATATATATGCATACATAGTTAGTAGAAAATCTAGTTTAAGCTGTAAAAGCAACTCCTACATTAAATATTATCTCTACGTTTAAATATATAAAATTGTTAATGTTTTCTTTTCTTTTCTTTTCTTTCTTTTTCGTTTTTTTTTCTTTTTCTTTTTTTTTCTTTTTTTTTCTTTTTTTTTTTTTTTATAGTTGTTTCTCTCTTTCTCTATTTTTCCTGTCGTCGATTTAATACGTTTCATCTTTAACTTTAACGTCATCTTTAACTTCGACTTTTTCGCTTGAACCTTCGTTATCTTTTAAATTACATTGAAGCTTGAAGATCAAGATTTTTCTAAATAAGATCAAAATCTAAAAACTTGACGACTTGTCGTTATCGAATTAATTCGAAAAGGTCCGAACCTCTCGGTAAGTTGGATA
>NC_062194.1:6707578-6725078 GCF_912470025.1 Vespa velutina
TCCGTGAAAGAATCTGTTCAATTCTTCGCACATGATGCATTATTATTATTATTATTTTTGTTGTTGTTGTTTTTATTATTATTTATACTATTCTTTCTCTATAATCATAATTTTCAAGTACCTAACTTTTAGAATATGGGATTTGGTATTCTTCTTTCTTATCTTTTCAGATACTTTTTTTCTTTTCTTTTCTTTTCTTACCCTTTCTCTTCTTCTTCTTCTTCTTTTTTTTTTTTCATTTCATTTCATTTCATTTCATTTCTTATCTTTTTTCTATGCTAGTCTATTCTATTCTGTTCTATTCTATTCTATTCTATTCTATTCTATTCTATTCTATTCTATTCTATTCTATTCGTCTCTTTTACGTCGTCAAACAGAATGCTCTTTCATTATACGAATTCTTACGTTAAATGAATTGGTGTAACGCCTTCTTAAATATCTTATTACTTTTTTTTTCATTATAACGTGCATGATTGGTCCATTGGACGATTTATTATATTATAGTTAACGAAACTTATTATCCGCCGCTGATAATTCTCGGCCAATAATCTTATTATTTTTAAATCGTCATTAAATCGCACATCATAATTCTTCGCAACCACAAATTTCTTGTTTTAATAATCGTCCGCTCTGACTTTTTTCTACGTTCGTACAAATACAATTCGAAGAATTGTCGAGGTCCTTTTGATCCTTCGTATCTTTAATTTTCGCCATATTACATTTTATTAATTTATCTTGATACATAGTTCCTTTGAATCTTCCTTCGTCTTTTTTTCGATTACAGTTATTACATATTTTAGGCAATTTGTTGGACATCTTTGCCAAACAAGATTGATCTTTTTTTTCGGATTTGTTAATATTTCTCTTACCTTTTTCAATCAACGTCGAACAAGTACACATTTCTCGATCACAAATTTCTTCGATGGCTTTAGAAATTTTTGGAGAAATATAAGGAATGCAAGTTCGTAGTTTTCCCGTGATATTAGATTTCAATGTACTTTCGTCTTGCCCATTTTGATCTATTTTTGGAACGTCCGTTTTTAAATCTTTCAAGAACGTACGATTACAATGTTTATCGAATGCTCGAAAAGAAATATTATCTTTTCCGCAAACGCAACAATTGCATTTATCCGTTACATTGAATTGACTGTAATTTATCGATCTGATTTTCTTTTCTTCCGTACTTAAATCAAGTTTAAGAGATTTCAAAATGTTAATAAATAAACGTTGTTTTTCGCTTGAAATGGAATCATGTGTCGTTGACGTTTGGGAACTTACATGGGAACAAGGTAAGGCCGATTTATTTTTTGGTCTCTTTTGCCAATGCATTTTTTTCGATGATATTTCAGAATCATTCATTCTTGTTGACTTTTGATCCGTCGTTTTTATTTTCGTAGATTGAACGACCCTAGTCTGAGTGCCCTTATGAATGACCGTCTGAACGATTTCGGTCTTATTGATAATGATTTGCATTGGCGGTAAAACAGGTGGTCGCTGTAAATAATTTAATTAAACATTAAATAATAAGGTTGATTGTAGAAACGAGAGGTAAAGGAAAAAGTTTGAAATTAGTTATATCTATTTACCGTAATTTCTTCGGGTTTTTTACAAACACAAGGTATCATCTCCTTTTTAATTACAGCATCGATCGAGGGTTCTTTCTTTATTTCTTCTATATCCGCCACGGCTAAATATGGCATTGGCACAATTCGTGGATCGATCGGTATTTTAAGTTTTTCCTTAATTTCTTCTTCTTCTTCTTCTTCTTCTTCCTCTTCTTTCACGGAAATTAGCGAAGGTTCTATCAATTCCTTTATCAGTTCCACTGCTATTTCTTCTATTTCTTCTACTTCTTCTATTGGTTCTACTTCTTCTATTTCTTCTATCTCTTCTATTGGTTCCATTTTTATTTCTTTTATCACTTCTGCTGGTTCTACTTCTGCCACTTCTTCTTCTGGTTCTACTTCTGCCACTTCTTCTTCTGGTTCTACTTCTGCCACTTCTTCTTCTGGTTCTACTTTCACCATTTCTTCTTCTGGTTCTACTTTCACCATTTCTTCTTCTGGTTCTACTTTCACCATTTCTTCTGGTTCTACTTCCACCATTTCTTCTGGTTCTACTTCTGTCACTTTTTCTTCTGGTTCTACTTCCACCATTTCTTCTGGTTCTACTTCTGTCACTTCTTCTTCTGGTTCTACTTTTACCATTTCTTCTGGTTCTACTTTCACCATTTCTTCTGGTTCTACTTCCGCCACTTCTTCTTTTGGTTCTACTTCTGCCACTTCTTCTTTTGGTTCTACTTCTGCTTCTATTTCTTTTATCTCTTCCATATCTTCTGGTTTATCTTCCACAGGAATTTTATCCGTTACTACTATTCGTTCTACATCCTCTTCGATTGGGATTTCGTCATATTTCAATGTTTCCGGGATATCCTTTATCAATGGTAAATCTTCCAATGTTTTCGCATCGACAAATATTTCTTCGGCAAACGGAACTTCCTTCTCCAATTTTATTTTCAACAATGGTTCGATTATCTCTTCCTCTTCGATCTCTGGTTTAGGTAGAACTTTCGCTTCTAATTCCTCTACTTTTACTGCAACAACTTCGGCTTTCTTTTTCTCTTCCATCGTTTCTTCCTCTGTTAATAGTTTTTCAACATCTTCAATATCATGTTTTTCTCGGATAGGAACTACATGTTCAACTTTGATTTCTTCGATTTTTTCTTCTAACTCAACGATTTCCTTGATTATATCCTTATCGATATCATCCGTAAGTTCGATATCTTTTTTATCCTCCTTTTTCTTTTCATCGATTAATTCTTGAATAGGTAATATTATTTTCGTTTCATCTTCCAAATCCTTTTTTTCTTTCATCCCTTCGTCTACTACCACAATATCTTTTTCCATCTTCTCTACCTTTGTTGGTACTATAAACTTATCATATTCAATTTCAGGTTCTTTAATTGGAATGTCAGCATCTTCTGTTATTTCTTCCTTGGGTTTCTCAAAAATAACATCTACTTTATCAGGCACTAATGTAGGAGGCTCTACGATTAATTCAACTTTGTCCTTCTCTTTTATTACTTTTGGAAGTACTTCTGTAATTATAGGTTTCACGACTTCAGCTTCCTCGATCTTAGGTTTCTCTTCAACCATCATAGATATTTCTTCTTTGATTTCTTCGATTGGTTTCTTTACCAAATCTGACAAAATTTCTCTTTCTGGTTCTATTTCAATTTTTCTTATTATATCCTCTGGAGATATTACTTCTTCCATAATTTCAGGCACAACTTCTTTCTTTAGTTCATCTACAATTGGTTCCTTCTTGTCCGCTTCCACTTCGATTGTTAACTTTAATGTTATTTCTGTAGCATCAACCTAATAATCACCGTTCATCAAAGTTCAATCATTAATTCTGAACCGATTAAATCAATCAACGAATGTATAATAATCTTTATCAAATCTATTTATTTCGTTATTATTAAATTTATTTTAATTCAATCTATTTTAATTTTTATCTTACTTCTGCATATTTTCCAATATCTTCGATCAAAGTATCTACATCGAGTTTTACGACGGAGCACGTAGGACATTTCTGAAAAATTGTTATTTAAAGTTTTAATCGTTCGGCATTTGTTTAAAATTAAACGGATTATTAAAGTTTATACGAACTGATATGACGGAACGAATCGAATCGACGGTATAGAACCATGATCGAAGTTTAATCAATGGTACGTTGGCACTGTCCTTATCGATTGCAGCTTTAAGTTCAGGTACATCAACTTTTTCTTCAACTTGTTCGGGTTCTTTCATTTTTTCGTCAATGTCTTCGTAAGTTTCATCTTTTTCCTCTTTATCATCGATTTGTTTCAAATCTTTTAGCTTTTCTTTTATATCATCGGTAGGAACGACTTTTTCAGTAATTATTGGAGGAAAGTCAGGATGAACGATCGAAGGTTGTTCTTCGTCAATTTCAGGTTCCTGCCAATCTTCGTAGCATTCGTATTCTGGACTACAGATACCATAATCATCGTCGTAATATAGTTCGTCTAAAGAGCCTAACATAGACAAGTACTTGTGAATTGCATCCATTTTCTCTGGTTCAATAGGTTTAGTTGGTTTCTCAATATCAATATCATCAATATCAATATCCACTTCTGTTTCTTTTAGATCTTTAAGTTTAATTGGTTTCTCACGATCGATAATCGCTTCTTCATCCTCTGCTTCCATAAATTCTTCATCCTCTGGCTTCATTAATTCAGTTGGTTTCTCAGCATCGATAATCGCTTCTTCATCCTCTGCTTCCATAAATTCAATTGGTTTTTTAGCATCGATAATCGTTTCTTCATCCTCTGATTCCATAAATTCAATTGGTTTCTCAACATCGATACTCACTTCTTTATCTTCAACATCAACTTTCATAAGAATCTCTTTATCGAATACATCGTATTCCTTTTCGATGGCCTTGTCAGCGATTTTTGGCCTGATTCCAACCATTTTATCCGTTGTTTTTGCGAAATCGTCCTCGCTACCTATAATCGTCTCGATCCTTTCCACGCTTACGTATTTTGTCAATTCCGATTTGCATAGGGCCATCTTAGCCCTTAACTTTTCAAGTTCATCCTCAAGTTCGCATATACGAGACGCCAACTGTTGATTCGTTTTGGTTTTCGTATCGAGTTGCATTTGTAAAGCGCTCATTGTATCAGCGGTGTCCCCTTCCATCTTCGACCACATTTCGTCGGCATGTTGAAGTGTTCTCATGTAAGTTTCCTCTCGGCGTTCCAATTCGGCGATTTGCTTTTTCATCGTCAATTCATTTTCAGCCAATTCTCGAAGACGAGCCAAACACTCGACGTCACTTGCCTTAATCGAATCGACGCTGTTTACTCCGCGTAACCATCTTTCGCGACACTGTATATCACCGCATTCACCTACCAAAAAAAATTTTTAAGATGACATCTCTCTCTCTCTCTCTCTCTCTCTCTTCCTCTCTAATCGTTATTTCCCTTATAATTATTTATTATTTCCTAATTTAATCACCTGACTCGCAGAAACTAGCCATCCCCTCTTCAGCCTCCTCGTTCATCTTCTTTAACGCCTCTCTCAATTCCTTCGCTTCGTTCGTCAAACGTTCGATCTTTTCCTTACGTTCCTTTTGAATTCTCTTAGCGTCCTCCAATTTCTCTCTACGTTCTTTCAGCTTGACTTCCTTTTCCAACCACATTACCCTAGCTTCATCGAGTCTCCTCTGAGCTGCTTTCCTTTCTGCTTCTATCTCACGTACTCGACAGTCATAATGCCGGCTCGGTGTACTCGGACAACAAACTTCACCGGCAGCTGGAGTTCGAAATTGTTTCTCCATAAGCCGATGAAGATTTGGTATTGGACTACCCTGGGACATATGTTGCCATACATTCCAGACCATAACAGCTGGCATCGAACATTCCAATACGTCAAGACGTTGTCGAAGATCTCCTTCGAGTTTTTCTAATTCTTCTTTCCTCGATTCTCGTTTTCCTATAATATTTCGAAATTTTCGATTGGTCGCCTGACGAATTCCTTTTTGAATCTGTTGCATAGGTTTCTTCTTTTTCTCCTCCTTTTCTTCTTCTTCTTCTTCTTTTTCGTCTTCGTCTTCGTCTTCTTCTTCCTCCTTCTTCTTCTCCTCCTTCTTTTCCTCTTCCTTCCTCTTCTCCTCCTCCTCTTCTTCTTCCTTCTTCTCCTTCTCCTCATCTTCCTCTTCTTCTTTCTCCTCCTTCTCGAATTCATCTTCGTCCTCGATCAGTTCACTTTCTTTTTTCACATCATTCTTTTTCAGCGACACGTCTCCCAGATCTTTCGATAATGGTGATTCGATTTCTTCCTTATCGTTCTCAGTATTTATTCGCTCTTCATTTTCGTCAATGGTTAAATACTTCTCATCTTCGATCTTGACATCTTCTATCTCTGGTAAACTTTCAACTTTTGATTGTCTTTCTATAAATGATTCTTCTTTATACGTAATTAAACTCTTACGTTCTCGATCAAAGTCATCTTCCATTTCTTCGTCCGCCATTTTTCTAATTCAAAAATCAAATTATCAGGATCGCTATGAGCGTTGCCCTTTTTGAGATGCGCGTCAAATATCATCGTTCCTTCTCAAACGTAAAGTGGTCAATATATAAGGATCAGTCCGTAACTATATCTAAATTATACTTTTTCATTTTACCAAATGAAATATAATCGAACGTCGTATTGTTTCAAAGAGAAATGATAAGTAAAACGCGTTTGTCCTTTGATAATAATTTTTCGCCACATCGATACAATAGGATATATATGATAGATAATGTTTAAGAATTCACGAGTACGTTCTCATTCGCGAGAGATTCTCTTTCTCAGCTGTAATTTGGTTTGGCCACAAAGTCATTTGAAAACTATCTCAAATTTTGCGATATATATATATATAGATATATGTATATATAGATATATATATGTATACATATATATCGAACGATGCTATCGAGTTAGATGATATTTGTTACTAGCTTCTCTCGAGGAAATAGTCTTTTTTTTTTTTTCTTTTCTTAAGATCATGGAAAGAACCATGAATATGTGCACGATCTTTTAATGTTTCAGGGCCAATATATATTATATATTATATGCACGATCAACATTAGAAAGTCTACGAACGTTTGTACGTATTTACGTGCGATGGTAATAATATCTGTTAATTTAATGAAAAAATTCTACCTTTTTAAACGAAACTTTTTCAAATACAAGTTTAATATTTATTTTCTACTTTAATCGTTCTGCAAATGCTGTTACAGAAGAAAGTTGAGAAACGAGTAGATCATTTTCGGGGAAAAGATAAATGTACCATTAAAGTGGATCTTTGATAGAACAAAATTCTACATGTCCGAAGGCTATCGTCTTTTGTATTTCTATTTATTTTTTGCTTTCTCTTTCTTTCCCTCTCTCTCTCTCTCTTATATATATATATATATATATATATACACATACGTTTGTTCGAAATTAGGACGAAGTGTATACAAGTGCTTCTCGCACGGTTTATGTTCAAAGAATCAGAAAAAAGAAAAAGCAGAAAAAGGCTTCGAGTTTGTAATTAAATCGACATTACCAGATTGTACGGGAAAAGGGAAATTAATATTCGTGAGATAAAAGAATATAGTTTGATATGTATATTTGCTTAATAAAAAGTTTTCCGTTTTTTTTTTTTTCTTTTTTTTTTTCGGCCATGCGATTACAATTGATGATGTTTTTTCTATAAATTCTTTTTTTTTTCTTTTTTTTTTTACGTATGTATTTTACGAATAAATCTCATCGTTAATTTCATCTTCGTTGTCGTTTTTATCGCACATTTCATTTAATTATTTTCACATCGTTATATTATTAATCATTTAATAAAACATCGAGATGTTTGATTATTTTTGAAATTTCCGAGAAGGTGATAGTAAAAATCCTTTTCGTGCGTCGATCAAAAACGTGGTTATATCTCCGATGAAATAATTTCTTTTCGAAACATTAATTTGTATCTTATATATATTTTCTTTTTGTTATTGTTATTGTTAATGTTGTTGTTGTTGTTGTTGTTGTTTTGTTGTTGTTGTTAAAATTAAAGGAGATCTAACGAATACTTAAATTAAATGAAAGCATCCTGTATATATTAATTGATATATATACATACATATGTATATATATATATATATATATATATATACTATGTACAACGTTTAATGTTTAATGGGTAATTTATCGAATGAAATATCGATTGGTGTATAACTCCTCTCCGTTGGAGCTTACCGATAGATTGGACTTTAATGTAAATTTATTTTTCGATTACACTCAGTGTTCGGTCGACGTTACTACGAGAATAAAGGTAAAAGAGATTTATATGCCGCGTTTATACGCATGGTTAAGAGGAAATGGTAATTTTAACTTGAATACTTCTCGCACGTTTGAAAGCGAACGTTGCTCTGTTCACGCGCAGATTAAAGAGATGAAAGTTTTTTTTTTTTCTTTTCTTTTTTATTTTTTTATTTTTTTTTTTTGTCCCCATAGTCCGTGGTAATGGTAGATAAAGATTCAATTGCAAGGAAGGATAATGACCGAAGTCTTGAAAATTTTCTTTTCAATATGCGATAGAATATAAAAGAAACGAATAAAGCTACGGAGGATAATGTAGGAATTAAATAAAAAGAAGTTTAAATGCACTTTAACTCTCACGTATTTTCTTTCTTTATATATTCCGTAATACATATAATAATACATCGTGGAATGAAGTAGCTTTTTTAAGAATATACTTTATATCAAAATATAAATCTAACTGGATAAATCCAGTAGATCGGTGTATGTACATATATATATATATATATACACATCCCTGATATTATCTTACGCACAAAACCTATTTCAAAAGGATTTTGAACTCGATTTTTCTTCCTTTCTCTTTCTCTCTCTCTCTCTCTCTCTTTTTTTTCTTTCTCTTTCTTTTCTTTATTTTCCCTTTTTCACACGTCTACGCACCACCATAAACCTCTTGTCTGACATAGGCCTCCCGCTTACACCCTCTTGCAAAATCAATAGTATCGGTGTACAGAGATTATCTTGCGTTTGACCTGACCGAGCCAAGTTGAACGAGTATAATCTATAGATAGATAGATAGATAGATAGATAAATAGATAGATTGATAGATAGATAAATAGGTAGAGAGAATAAAAATTACTGCATACGTGACCATAAATTTTATTCTCATTCGTTTCTCCGAGTTAATTATGTCGCACTCACGTTCGTTATTCTGCTCCGTTCACCATGAAAAAGTTTTTCTGCTCTGTTCGCCGTGAGAAAAAGAAAAAAAAAAAAAAAGAGAGAGAGAGAAAAAAAAAGTTGGTCCGAGAATACGAGAAGGAATTATTAACGAACGAATCAGTGTCTTGGTTTTTTTATTCGTTAGCGATTTCTTTTTTTTTGTCTTTGTACGTAAGCCTGCAAAAAGTCTGGACCAATCTTTCTTGAAATATTTTACTTTCGAACATGAAACTCTGAAACTTTGGAGTGGAACGGATTTAAAAGGGAAAAAAAAAAGGAAACAGAAAAAGAAACAAAAAAAAATAAAAGAAAAGAAGGAAAGGAAAGGAAAAAAAGAAGAAGGATTTGTATATAGTTTGAATTATCGTTCGAAAGTCGTAGAATCGATCGATGGAGTCGAGCTAACGTATATGTAAGTATTCTTCACGCTATCTTGAGAATTTCTAAGACGTTAAAGCACATTCTGATGTTACCGTAAGAGAGCTTAGGAAAGCTCTAACTCACCGGGCACAGCTGTAGCATCCGCAATTTCGTTATTCATGAATAGTCTGAGAATAATACATGACACATACTATTTCTTTTTTCTTACTCTTTTCCTTTCTTTTCTATTTTTTTCTTTTCTTCTTCTTCTTCTTCACTTCAAATAATACGCGCGATACTCGGTAAACGGAAGAATACCAAATTTCGAAGTCGAGTCGAGTCGAGTCGAATGTTATTCTACGTAAAAGTAGAAAAGGATGTAAGATCGTGTGGAGACATTGAGGATTAACCTTTCGGTGAAGGTTTTGTGCTCTTAAAAATAAGTACACTCTCGAGAACACTTTGAACAAAATTTCTGTGGATTAACGTCGACCGATAATATTATCCCCCTTGCATTTTCACGTTTATTCGACTCGTATAAAATGCTCGATATAATTCCACATGTTAAAAAAAAAAAAAAAAAAAAAAAAAAAAAAAAAAAGAAAAAAACAAGAAAAAAAAAGTGTTTCGAATTATTCCGTATTCTTTTCTTTTCTTTTCTCTTTCTTTTTTCTCCTTCTTTTCAACGTACAAAGTCATTATTAAACGTACAATAAATTTTGTTGATAGTATTAATCGTTATTTTCTTTATCCCGTTCTTTTTCTAATGTTCTAAATCTCGTTAATCTGCTGATGCGATACGTAAAGTTTCTTATCGTTAGAAAAACTATAAGAAGAAACGTAGGTGGAGTTTAAAGGGAGAGATTGGTACGAAAGAAACGATTTGTCAGCAGTCTTCTTTTATTTTATTTTATTTGTTCTTTCTTTCTTTCTTTTTCTTTTTCTTGTTCTTCATGTTCCTACTTTATTTCTTTCTTAGGTAGGAATAAAGGTTAAACGAAAAAAGCATCATTACGACGCGTCTATAGCGTAAGAAAAAATTTACAGATAGTTCGATGAGATATATTCGTATTGGAAAAATTCATTGTTATCGCTCTGTCATGTAAAGCAGCTGTTACAACAGAAGGAATGATAAGTCGGTTATGATATCGAGACGTTGAACTTAGTGATGCAATCAAGTACGGGCTGCCTTACATTTTGCACATGAATTAGATTAAGACATGTACTTTGAACCATTTATATGCCTTTCTCCTTTCACCGAATTAATTATCGTTCGCGAATGACTTCGTGGTTTCGAGATGAAAAGATTCTCGAATTAACGACGCTTCTTCGTCCATATCTCTTTGGAGTAGGTACTTACTTCGATTACCACGAACTTAACTTATGTAATTTGTCATTGAATCGAGCTTTAATAGAGAGAGAGAGAGAGAGAGAGAGAGAGAGAGAGAGAGAGAGAGAGAGAGAGAAAGAGAGAGAGAGAGACATAATTAATAATAATAATTAACTTCGCATCAATATTCTCTAACGAAATAATCTTAATAATTCGTAATTTTGTTTTCTTTTTAAATCTAAAAAAAAAAAAAAGATCACGTCATTTCTGAAAAAAATTATATATTTAACTTTCATAATTTCTAATTAAAGTTTCTATATCATTTATATCACGAAGGATAAGAATTTTTATTTAATGTAAATTCAGCCGAAGATCAACGTTGGATTTAACTCGTTTGTGCGAATTTTTGATCCTTGTTAGCAGAAAGATAGATAGATAGATAGAGATAGAGAGAGAGAGAGAGAGAGAGAGAGGGAGAAACAGAGAGACAAAGAGATAGGAAGTCAAAATTTCACAGGAAAAACTTTCGAAGCTTTTCGAAGAACGTTAAGAGTAATGTAATTAATTGTAACATTTGTCATGAAATAGAGAAAGAGAAAAAGGAGAAAATTTTGAAAAAAATATTTCAATAATTGGCTGAGCCAAAGTAATTCTAAAGAATTCTGAATGATACTTTTCTCGACGGAGATTAGTCTGTCGGTATTAGATACATACGTATATACATACGTATGTATTATATCGAACGGGAGCACATGCGAATTTCTACGATTTCTCTTTTTTTTTTGTTTTTGTTTTTTTTCTTTACGATCGTGGGAGCCATTGCATTCGCAAGATCGCAATTTTCACCAAATACAGAAATGTTTCTGTTTTACGTATTCGGCCTCATCACGTTGAAATCAATAAAGCAAGCTCTTGTGGGACGCATGTTCTCTCTCTCTCTCTCTCTCTCTCTCTCTCTCTCTCTCTCTCTCTCTCTCTCTCTCTCTCTCTCTCTTTCGCATTCTTTTCTCTTTATACGCTACCTCATATTTCATCTTTTTCCTTCTCTCCATTTTTTCTTTCTCTTTCTCTTTCTCTCTCTCTCTCTCTCTCTCTCTCTCTCTCTCTCTCTCCCTCTTTGTTTCTCTCTTATTTTTTCATATTTCTTTGTCTATATCCGCTCTCTTTTCCAATAACGATTTATGCTTATTGAAACTACCCTCTAGGTATTTTGTTTTAATTCAAAAATTGTACAAATGCTTGGAGCTTAAATTCGCGAAATGAAACTTTAAACGATCCTTTCGCACGCAAATTTAATTATTATTATTATTATTATTATTTTTTTTTTTTTTTTTTTTTTTTTTTTTTTTTTTTTAATCCTTTTAAACCAAACAATCGTTTTTATTTTCGTTTTGGAAAAGTCGCGAAACGTTTGATTTTCTTTATACGACATTTTAAACCAACTATACGGATTTTCCATGCGACGAGGCGAGAAAATATCTGTTCGTAGCTTTTACGTAAACGTACGTATTTGAAGTCTCTTAGACGTAAATGAGATTTATAAATGTCGAAAATCCTCTTAGACGTTTAATCTTGAACGTTCATCTCGACTTTTCGTCGGATAATAAATACGACAAGTTATGCGTTGTTCATGTAGATTTTCGAAGCAACAAAAGGAGGCAACAAAGATATATTCGATATTTATCGTTAAGAAACATAGTAACGATACTCGTTTATCAATCGTCTATCCTTTTCTTTTTTTTTTTTTTTTTCCCCGGAAATATCCGATTTCGGAGAAACTAAGGGAATATTAAATTTCTATTGGTTTTTTCAAAAGGAATTGTGTTATTTTTTGTCCCTATCCTGTATATCTATATATATAGATTTATATTCGTTGATTTTGTGAAATTATAATAAAAGAAAAAAAAAAAGAGAAAACAAACGAAAGGAAAGGGAGGAAGAGAACAAAAAAAAAAAAAAGAAATGAATAAATAAATATGCAAATAAAAGAGAAAGAAAATAACAAGTTTACAAGCCTACGGATACGTAAGAAAAAATTCTAGACAGTTAAAAAGAAGGATCGTAAAGTATTTACCCATATGTGTCTCTTACGTTTGTATAAAATCATATATGTATAAGACCGTTCGAAGATATATTTTATAGTTCTCGCAATGGCATTGACGTAAAACGTTGCTTACCTCTCCAAGCTTATGTAGGTTAACAGTGACGTCACAAAACGCCTTGTCACACGACCGAGTGAAATAAGCAACAATGATTCCGTGCTATCTTGGGTTTCAAGGGTCATTGACATCATAAGGATTTCTTCCGGTCTGTGATAGTTCCAGTAAAAATTCAAGAAGCTTTATAGCTCTCTTTCTCTCTCTCTCTCTCTCTCTCCTTTTCACTATTGATGTATTATGTTCTTTTGGAAAATTTGCAAAATTCTCTGTAATTTTGAATACTTTAGAAGTCAATTTAACAGCGATTCTACGTGATTCCGTTCTAATAAAAATCTCTATCGCAGCAAAATCTGTCGCGATATCGACAGTTTTAACTAAAGTGTCAAGTCGTTATATCGCTATACTTTTTTCCTTTCTTTTTTTTTTTTTTTTTTTTTTTTTTTCTCTCACTTTCACAACGCTCTCTTCGTAAATTCGTCCACGTAGATTTTGAAAGTGTTGTAAAAAGGAAATAGTAAAAAAAAAAAAAAAAATAGTGTAATATTCGATCGTCGTTCTTCTTCACGTTCGTCTCGTATTCCCGTCGACGATTGACGAACAATTTGCAAATCAAAAAAAAATTCAACACCTTTTTCATCCTCGAATATCATACTATCGCCTTCAAATTGATTATTATATATTTATTCTTTTCACATATACGCACGCGCGCGCGCGCGCCCTTCCACCCACGCGTATCCATAATTTCTCATGTCATGGTGGCGGTGACGATGGTAGGAAGAGGGAAACGGTGATTCTCGTAAATACTCGCGAACAATCAACAATAATTTACAAGGCGAGAGTAAATAGACATTTGACGTGATCCTGTTCTCGCGTCACATTCCTTGATTGCACACACAATCATTGATATATACATATTACCATTCGTCCCATGTGTATGTATTTTGTTTTTTTTTTTTTTTTGCTTTTTGCTTTTTTTTTTCTAATCCCACGTTGTATTTGTTTTAACATAAATTTTATCAATTGCCCCACACCGATTTTGCGATAATTTCGAGGCGTTTGATTACAGTTCGGATTTTTTCTTTTTTTTTCTTTTCCTTTTTTTTTTTTTTTTTTTTTTTTCTTTTTTTTTTTTTACGGAAAGCTTGATATCGATCCTTGAAATTATTTATTTTCATTATTTGGTCTCTATCGCGAAATAAAGGGATTAATCGTTCCCAATGGAATTGTGCAAATAAACAAAAAATAAAAAAATAAAAATAAAAATAAAAGAGATAAAAGAAGAGAGAAAAAAATAACGAGATTATTATACCGGACTTTTAATTAGGATTTACGACATCTTTTTATTCGTCAACTATTAAAAACGATATTGCTTTAACGAGATTCAGATAAAACGATTTATCCTTTGTTACTATCATGTAATATGTAAAGTTCTTGTAGTAAGTGTTAGACGAAGAGAATGAGGAGGAGGAGTTATAAATTGTGATGGTGAAAGAGGGAAAAGAGGGGGAAGAGGAGCAGCCACGCTTAGATAGATCGATAATTTCTCTGCAATTATTGTGTCGCGCCTCGTCACATGTTCTGGCTAATGTCATTGTTACATACATAAATTTCATATGGATAATCGTTAATTTCGACAAAGGTGATCGGTGTTAAAGTTTCTAAAGTTGGTATTGGTAGTTTCAACGAGCTTTTCTTCCCTTGGGATACTTCAATCCATTAATTATGAATGCTTTGGGAAAAGGTTCCCTTAACCTAAGATAATTTCAGGCTAGCGTGATGCTTTGATCACGAGGGTCAATCTCCTCCTCTTTCTTCTTCTCCTTTTCCTCCTTCTCTTTCTCTCTCCACCTCCCCCCCTCTCTCTCTCTCTCTCACTCTCTCTCTTTCTCTCTCTAACTAACGAACTAGCATCACACAGGAAGGTACTATTTTGCCAAGAGGATTGAGGTCCATCGATCGCTTGGAATTCATCGTTCGAACCATCGTCATGTTTCCCATCGGAATACGGTACTAATACCCTACTATGAAAAGGTCTCTACCATCCCTTTCGATCTCTACCTTTGACCAATTAATCAGTCCACGCGAGAAAATAAAGTTGGAAACGAAGTAGAGATAGAGCTAGAAGATGGATAGATAGAGATATGTACTTTCTATGAAGGTTGGGTGGATGAAGGGAGAGGAGAGGAGAGGAAAAGAGGAAAAGACCGACGAGCTGTCGAAAGACGGATTCAATATATATACCATCGGAGAGTAGGAAATCATAGGGAATTCAACACGATCATTCATCCTAACTTACTTTGTTGATAACTTCTCTTAACGTCTGCCTATTCTACAAGAGCAGAAGCTTCTCTGTATCTGTTAGTCCGAATATCACGTCGTGGGTAATGTTTATCACCTGACGTCATGTACATTGCTGGTCAGAGGGAACGCGTGGAAAGGGGTATATAAAAGCTAGTATAAGGGATGATGTCGAGGGGGGGGGGGAGAGTTAGTAGCAATGTGGTATTAGTGGGGATCACCTAGGAAGAAGGGGACAGATCGTGGTAGGGCAAAGTTGGTCGTCATGACAACTAGGTAGGGGTTTCACCGCGCTCTCTCTCCCTGCGGTGGGGTAGTTTGGGGATCGATGCCACAGTGGCGTAGCATCAGGTGTCTGGAACCCGTGTTCTCCTCGCGTCCAACAAGTGGTGGTGTTGGAGGGGAAACGCGGAAAACCAGAAGAGATCACGAACGTTGCTGTTTGCGGTTGGCAAGATCCTCGATATGACCCTTCCAAACAAAATTCCTTTTACCTACTGACCGACTCTTATCGTTTCGTTTAACCAATCTCCTTCAATGACTATGACAATCACCATGATATAGGATTATCCTTACAGCTTCTATAACTCACAATCATTGTGCGTGTTTTGTACGTACATACGTATTATTACGTTTACTGTTACTGTTTTAGATCATTTGAGGATCGATCGGCTTTGATTGGATTTCGTTCGATTTTTTTCTTTTTTTTTTTTTCTATTTTCTTTTTCCTTTTTTTTC
This sequence comes from Vespa velutina, assembly GCF_912470025.1. NCBI lineage: Eukaryota > Metazoa > Arthropoda > Insecta > Hymenoptera > Vespidae > Vespa > Vespa velutina. The sequence goes on from NC_062194.1 coordinate 6,723,271, forward strand.
CTTTTCCTTTTCTTTTTCTTTTTTTTTGTTTTTAATTTCGATATGTGTCTCATCGAATTCATTTAATAACTTTTTACTGTTTCCGTTATTATAACTTTTCCCAGAAACGTTCAATTAGATTTTATTGCGAATTTATTGGTTTCCCCTTTAATTTCTCTATTTATCTAATTTTCAAATAAACTCCCACGTAAAATCAGGTACGACAGCCGAGATTCGTTCTCTATTAAATCCTACTCACTTTCATACTCTAATTTATCTTCCACTTATCTCGAAACTTCAAACGTTCTTTTAAGATATATCTCTAATGGTGTTAGGAAAGACAGAAAGAGAAAGAGAGAGAGAGAGAGAGAGAGAGGGAGAGAGAGGGAGAGAGAGAGAGAAAGAGAGAGTCTCGTTTCGTTTGTCGATGGAATTCTGCTTTGAGTTAACAGACGGCGAGGTCATACCTGAAACGAATAAATGGAAATTGTCTTTTAAGTTACTTTTAAACAAGATCTTAAAATACTTGACAAAATTCTGAATTAGAAAGAGTTTTCGTTAGAATTAATTACAAAATTCCATTAACATTCTTTGACAATTTCTTTTTCTTTCTTTCTTTCTTCTTTTTTTTTTTTTTGTTTTTTCTTCTTATTCAATTTTTCTCTTTTTTTTTTTTTTTTTTACCCAGGGATTCTTCCAATGCTTCTCTTTAAAATCGAAATTTTTTTCATTCACGTTTAACAGAACCGTAATTAAGCTTTCGGTTGATGGACTTCCGAAAGAAATAAAAGGGAACAAAAAAGAGAAAAGAAAAAGAAAAGATACGGTTTCTTCGTTCTCCCATTCCTATTTTCTATAAATTCAAAAAGACCATTATTTAAGATCCGAAAATCCTCTTTCATCTTTACGATATCACCTTATTCCATGTTGGAGTCTCGTAAGGCTCGAAGTCCCATGGGAAATCATGTTTCGTTCGTCTTCTCTTCCTATCACGCCTCGTGTCTTCCCTTTTTTTACTTTTTTTTTTTTTTTTAAATTATTCTTGGAAGAATCATTCCTCGGTTCATCGTTCGTACCAAAACGAAACATGAATAACCTCTCGCGTAAGTAGTTCGTAGAAGAGTTTCTTAGCCAATCTCGTAGACCCGAGCGATTTAATCTTAAACTTTCTCGCTTCGATATATATATATATATATATATATATATATTTATTTATTTATTTTAGTAGAAATATATCGATATTTCTGTTTTATGGACCATTATCAATTTCTTTAATATTTTATAAGATCTCTTTTTCCCGAACGAAATTTCACGAAGTAATAAAATAAATTCATCAATATTTTATCAATTTTTTTGGTTAAAGTAATGCAAGGACGCGTTTTTACCTTTTTTTCTTTTCTCTCTCTCTCTCTCTCTCTCTCTCTCTCTCTTTCCCTCCCCTCTCTCTCTGTCTCTCTCTATCTCTCTCTTTTAAGTATTTCGAACTCGCCAATAACTTTATCTCATGGATAACTTTATGCATTCGTACGGCGCCATTAAAGATGCATCAATTCCTCCCAGTTCATCCGATATTAACTTTAGCAAATAATCAGTTTTAGACTATCCGATCGATATCTTATGAATTAAGCATTTATATATCTATATACCTAGTCTACGTAAAGTCGTGATCAAATTCGATGGATTTGATTTTATTTTAAATTCCAGTCACGTTACTTTATCAAACGAAAAAAAAATTTCTTCATTTCTCTTCATCCTACGTTTCTTTTATTTATTTGTGGTAGTCTTTTTTCTCCTTTTTTTTATTTTTTATTTTTTCTTTTCTTTCTTTT
>NC_062194.1:6727578-6765078 GCF_912470025.1 Vespa velutina
CGAACGGGCGGGCGTAACGATATCGATAAAGTTATGCCAACGTTCGTTTACGATGCCGTTGTACCTTCTATTCGCGACAGCACAACGTTCTAGTACGCTCGATTAACGTCACTCATATACGACTATATTCTGTCGAAGACAATATAATTTTATTACGTAAGCGTACTCATATGAAAATTATTTTATCATGGAAACTCTCGCGCGTTATCTCTTTTTAATTTTGTGTCATCCTTCGAAAGAAAGATGGAAAAGGATGTAAAATTAATAAACGAGAAAAGAACGAGGAAAAAAGAATAGAAAATAAGAAATAGAAAATAAATAAATAAATAACTTAAAAAGGAATGGAAAAAAAAAAAAAAAACGTTTTTCTACGTTTCGTGATCCACATTTTGACTTTATATTTCAGAAAGTTTATATTTAAGGTAGAAGAAATTATTTCGTTCGTCTCCTCTTTTTCGTTCTCTCGGTGATTATTTTTATTTATTAGTCTTTTTTTTTCAGTTTTTTCCTTATTATTGTTATTTAATTTCGTCCCTGACGATACGATCGATGGCGATGTAAATTCGATACCCGTGACGTCAGTACGTTCGTTCTGGATAAGAGCATTGCATCGTGTTGAAGTATTGGAGAGAGATAAGTATAGAAGGAGAAAAAAATGAGAGAGAGAGAGAGAGAGAGAGAGAGAGAGAGAGAGAGAGAAAGAGGGAGAGTGGGAGGGAGAGTGGGATAGAAGAAAGAAGGGATGTATAAAATCGAAGACGGGGTTGATGCACGATAGAAATCGATTCGATTTAGGCGCTAAAAATAAGTTCTCGCGCAATTAGATTAATCACGCTAATTAACATCGGCTTTGATTTGCTTAATATACATATTATCCGGAGACACTCTTAATGCTGCTGTCACTTCCATAGATCCCGTGTTTATGTCCGTTAAAGTTTTTAAATACGGAAAAGGGACCTTTTCTCATCCAACGAAGAGTTTTATTTAAATTTATCAGCTCGGGAGAATAATATCTCCAGACGGATCTTATTTGAAAATCAATAGGATGGAAAAATCTTATAACCTGATCAATTGGAAATGAATTGCTTCAAGATATTGATTTTGGATTTATACCATGTATTTCTTCTTCTTCTTTTTCTTTTTCTTTTTCTTTTTTTTTTTTTTGTCTTTTTTTGTCCTTTTTTCCTCATCCCTTCGTTTCAATGTTTTAACATTTCAAATATTGTTTCTTTTTTTGTTCTTATTTATTTATTTATTTATTTATTTTTTTTTTTTTTTTTTTTTCCATTGATTGATTGAAGTATCGAACAGTTTTCTTTGAATATTTAACGATTTCATATTATCTTTTTATACGATTGTTGGTTAGAGAAAGAAAGAAAGACAGAATGCGCATAAAAGGAGAAAATATGCAAAGCGGATTTGAAAAGAGATCCAGAGTAAACGGATACCGTTTATTCATACATACATGCATATATACGTCATATTTGCTGATGGAAATGGTCACATTTATACTCGTCATCGTACTGTCATCGAAAAGTATAACAAAAGAAAAATAACGCGATGATGCTTGATATAACTACCCTCTTCTCTATTTAATATATATATATATATTAAATATGTATATATGTATATGTATATGTAAATATATATATGTATATGTATTACCGTTGGCTGCTGTGATACTCCATGCGATAAATTGATATCAGGCGTATGTCGTTCTTGTATGGATGAGTATATATATATGATTATATATATATATATATATATATATATATATATATATTTGTATGTGTATGTGTGTGTCACATCATTACATCAATGTAATAACCGGTTGGCTATCATTTTGTATATAATATTATAACACAAGAGAAAGATGGATACATGAAAAATACGTTTTTATCTTAATAAGATAATATTATAAATAAAAAATTAACGGATATATATATATATATATATATATATTTACTATTATACTATTACTTATACTATTACTATTTACTATTTGACATGTTATACTATTAACGAATATATATATATATATATATATATATATATATATTCAATTAATTTCGATATATATGTATATCGATAATAATAGTCATCGTTTTCGGTGAATTACAAAAAATTATTACGATAATGAAAACCAATTGAGACTTTGCCTTAAATCGAAATTCTCCTCGTTGTCGTTAGAAGCCTAATCTTTTTCTCGGTTCGTTGCTTTTTCGATTTCACTAAAGAACGGGAAATACTTCAAATTCGGAGTACCCTTTTAATGGCTCCCATCTAAGGGAAAAGGAAAAAGAGGAAGGAAGAGGAATGGAAAAAGAGAATGAGATTTTCCTTTTTGAAATGATTTAAAGTTTTTATAAAAATTGAGGGAAGAACGAAGAAGAAAAAGATCAAAGAATGATAAAAAAGAAAATAAAAAGGGAAGGAAGAATGAAAGGGTTGGGATGATAATAAAGAAACTTGAAAATAGTATGAAAAAAGTATTCCTAGCTCGAATTCTCTTAACTTTCATTATCTTATTCGTTGTCACGCGTGTCAGGAGTATGAAGAATTTTTCTTATCGATTTCTACATGATCGAACGAATCAACGAAACTAACTGTAATACATAATTCACTTTGTATTAAAACTATATTGGAAAAAAAAAAAAATCATGAAAAACGTGCTATTTGACTTTTGTAAAAATCGACATATCCGATATCAATGTTTTACGTTTACGTTGATTAAATGTAATTCGACGTGTTCGATAAAATTCTTTCGATAAAATAACAGAAAAAAGATTTTCGAACCGATCAAAAATAAATATTTTCAAGTTGTTATTATGTACATATATATGTATATATTATGTATATGTGTATATATGTACATATGCATATAATATCTAAGTGGGAATAAATGAACGATAATGATTTCGATGATCTCGAGTGTTTATTTTCGAATGAACTCTGTTAGATATCAAAGCATTTCTAAAATAAACACAGAAATATTGAATTGCATTGGTAAGCCACAAATGACGGAGCTGTTGTTGGTAGTATATAAATATAACATACATATGTATTATATTATACGAAGTAGAGAGAGAAAGAGAAAGAGCCAGAGAGAGAGAGAGAGAGAGAGAGAGAGAGAGAGAGAGAGAGAGAGAGAGAGAGAGAGAGAGAGAGAGCAACACAAAATATGATAGAATCGTATATGATGGGACTTTTCAAGCACGATTAGTAAACGAACTTATAATTCGATAAGAAGTTTTCTAGTGTTCTCTCTCTCTCTCTCTCTCTCTCTCTCTCTCTATATATATATATATATATATATATATATATATATATATATATATCAGAAATAAACTCAATAAATACGAAACCGATAGAAAATCGTGTTAATAGGTCGAGTCTGACAAATGTTATCGATTTTTATATTTACATATATTCATTTTTCATCAAAACTAACATTTTTATTAAAGGGGGGTATATATATATATATATATATTTAAATATCTACTCTGCTTGTATAGAATAAAAATGAAAAACGAAAGAAAGAAAAAAGGAAAAAAAAAAGAAAAAAAAAATGGAATATTTTTTAATAGGTTTCATGTATCATTGGAAATTTATTATAGGTGTGCTTCACGTAGCATACTAACGGAGGCAAGACAGATAAATTATTGAGTCGTTTCACTGTTCGTGTGGTTAGATACGTCTGAAATAATTATTAGAATAGTAGCATATCGGTATGCATGCTTATACTATCGTATTTTACCATTGTATGGGGAGGGGTTATAAAGCGTTTGATTCTTGATACAGAAGATAAATTATTACGTTCCTTTTCTTGTCTATGTATTTATACATGTACAAATGTTACATTCGTGAATGTTATCATTCGTAGAAGTTAGTATATGTTTGATCTAGATAAACAATTCTTGGTATACGAGTAATTAATTAATATATTACGTGGGTCATAGTAACGTGGAATTAACGTAGTTTCGGTTTAAGTTTTCGATATGCTAATGGACCATTCTGAATAGCGTTAGTACGTGTGACAGAGCAAAGTAGAGTGATCGAGAGGGAGAGACAGAGAGAGAGAGAGAAGGAAATGGAGGGAAAGAGAGAGAGAGAGAGAGAGAGAGAGAGAGTGAGAGAGAGAGAGAGAGAGAGAGAGTGAGAGAGAGAGAGAGAGAGAGAGAGATGTTAGCGAGTTCTAAAACCGTCCCTAGGGATAATTTTACATACACGTACTCTACTTATATGCACGGGTATAGACAGGTAAGCGATGTTTCATGCAAATACTCATAGTTTATGCGACGGTCAATATCGAACTATGTCAATGTACGATTCTATGTTATGTTGATCACGTAACATACGTGTTATAATATTTCTTGAAATTTTGTATTTATTTTTTCCTCTCTCACTCTCTCTCTCTCTCTCTCTCTCTCTCCTTTGAAGTAACTTTTTTTTATCTATTTTTTTTTTATAAATTTTTCAAATTAAATTTATCAATCTTCCGATAAAACGAGCTTTGTTTATAAACGGAGATAACAGTGAAATTGTTATCCTGTATATTTTGCGAATTATTGTGTTTTTATTTCTATTTATTTATTTATTTATTTATTTATTTATTTATTTATTTATTTATTTATTCTTTATTGATACAATATGTATTTCATCGTGACGAAAGAACTTTCGCAATCGTAGTTCTTTCAGATTGAATTCCATTAAGTATTCCGATGAGACAGATGTATTTTTGATCGTACCCATTCAATGATATATTATTCATTTTGTATTTACATACTGTTGCTTCGTTCCTATTCTATTTTTCTTTCGAACTATTCATCTTGAAAATTGTTTTCTTCCATTAATTTAATGGAAAAATCACGACAGAGAGACGTATTCCTTTAAAAACACACAACGCATTAAATCATCCAATATTTTTTTTGTTATCTATAGTGTATAATTATATCAATGTATGTCTTACAAAATTTAATTGTTTTTAACAATATCTTTTTTTAATTTTGTTTCAGGTAAGTTCACAATATAATAGAGAGATTTAGTAAAAAGGATAAGGCTGACTACTCTATATGTAAGTAAAATCATTTATTATTTCATTCAGAGAAAAACAAAATATATGTATATTATTATTATAATATTTTTTAAAAAATAATACTCTTTTCTCAATAGAAAAGTTGAACGAGATAAATTTTTTAAGTTTTTATCCATTGTTGAGATCATATTATCGACATGAGGTAGATTTCTGCATTACCATCTGATGGTATTCGTTCTTCAATTACCATTCGAGATGAACTGTTTTATCGTTGGTAGGAAATTATTTTCAACAGTAGTTAAATGTTTTAGGTTGATAAGTAATATACGAAATGTAACGATTTTATGCGAGCTATGCAAATTGATCATATAAATTGTAAATTCTTTATCTTTTATTTCGTCTTGATATCGTCTTGAAATAGAATATAAAATTGGAGAACGCATTTGCATAGACAGATAAGTTTGTGATAGAATATCAATTGGATATTCTTCTAGAGATGGTGCTTTTGCGCTTACGGCACCATCTTTCATGAACAAACGTAAGCCTTTATTCATAGCATTTGAATTATTGATCCACTTGTTATGTACTTGTACTACTGAAGCCACACCAATTAAGAAAGCGAGAACATTCGTAGTATTTACATACATACATTAATAAGATATACATATCCAACAAATGTTCGCGATTACTTGGGAAAATAGACGTGTGGTAATTTCGTATGAATTTTTTATTTAAGAGCCGTGTACTGATTTTACACGAACCGTGACACTTTTAAACGCTCTTGACTATAAATCATCATAAAATTGGACATTTAAGATTCTAGAGAGACATTAAGCTCACAACGTAATATGCACAATTTCTTTCTTTCTTTCTTTATTTATTTTTTTTTTTTTATTTTTATTAATTTTTTTTTTTTTTTTTTTTTTTAATTGTTCTTCCGACCAAAATGAAAAAGAACATAAAAAGTAAATAGAAAAAAAAGAAAATAAATATATAAAGCTCAAAGAAGGAGATGGTAAAGTTCACTCATAGCAGCCTGACCCGATTTACGTAGAGCTTGGCGGTTCCATATGACGCGAAAGGAGCTTTGCTGACGTAATTCTACCCCACGCGAACTCTACATCGACCAATCGAGCTATGAACGTTTCCTTCCCCCTCCTCTTCCCCCTCATTATGGATATCTACAAATGTACTCGTTTGTGTACTCTCTCGGTACTACTTTTAGTTTTAATACAAACGTAAGATTCGATTTCGTTTTATGCATTGCCATTCAATTTTCTTTTCCATTTATCGAATATTAAAAAATTTTCAGCATTCAACTTATATTGCATTTTAGGTCTATCAATTTTCTAAAGCTTACTTTACTAAAGCTTCTGTCCCTCTCTCTTTCTCTCTTTTCTCGATTAAAACCATCAGTTTTATCGTCGTTCAATGTTTATCTCCTCCCTTATAATCATTGGTAATATTGAACTTAATTAAGCGTTAATACGAATATTCTATTTAATTTATTCTGCGTAAAATTCATGAAACTTTTCATAGTTTATCAACCTTGTCCTACAATAGAGAATTATCCAATCCAAAATTAATTTGACTTCAATTTTGTTAACTTATCGCTTACATGGTCTTACATCCCTTGTTAGTAAATTAATCCATATAATTTAGTAGTTAGTTCTCCGGAAGTATTTCTTAACTTTAATACTGCTAATCGTAATGTTTCTTTCAAAATTAACTAATTAAGAAACAATACTCCGTATATCTTTATTCAGATATTACTTTATAAAGAAGGAAAATAAATAGTCGTTGAGTATCGTAACAAAATAAAAAATGTATTTATTACATTAAACATTGACTATGTTGTTATATCGTTACGATGCTTGGCTTACGAAGCAAACGCATAAAGGTACTTAGTTGTCGATTTTCAGAAGAACATAGAATTTGTATACAATCGTTAAAACTTAACGTGTTCATTGGACGTTTGTTCACCATTTCTTCGATGGAACAGGATAAGAATATCCAGCGTCTCCTCCGCTAATCGATCCACCGCCGTTAGAAGAATATCCATGACCAATGCTGACATCTATTCCAGAACTAAGTCCACTGGCCAAACTAGATCCAAGATCGGAGTAACCACTTGAAAATCCAGTCGATAGTCCGCTTGAAAATCCGCTTGAAAAGCTACCAGCTCCTGTAGAACTTAACGAAATCGATGGGCCAACTGAGACAGGAACTGGTACTGGGTGGGGAACTGGAACAGGTACAGGTTGAGGTACACGGATTTCGACTGGTTGAGGTACTGGTACAGGATAAGGACGGTCAACCTTAACGGGTACATGACGAGTAACTTCGACTGGAACTGGATGGGGCACTGGTACTGGATAAGGACGATCAACTCTAACTGGAACGGGATGAGGTACTGGTACAGTTCTTGTTATTTCGACCGGTACAGGATGCGGCACTGGAACAGGAACTTGGACTTCACGATGAACTGTGACGCCGGTTATACGTTCAGGTCTGGCTCCTAATATCACACCTCCTGAACTACCTCCATTTAACGAGAATCCTGAACCAAGTCCGGAATCGAGACCATAACCGATAACTCCAGAACTCAATCCACTGGAATATAAACCAGATTTTAATCCACCAGTGGCGTAACCACCCAAACCAATTCCGTTTGAATAACCAACGGAGTCTCCTAAAAGCAAACCACGTTTGTCATGTTTCTTCCCGGCTAATACGGCCGTGGCTAAGAAGAGACAAATCTGAAAAGATCAGTAAATAGATATTGTCGATTATTCAATTATTATCGATTGATTTTTAAATTTTAAACCGAACCCGTACGTACAACTAAGATCCTCATTGTTGTTGCTCTTGCGTTCTGTCGACTCGAGTGTGTCATACTTCGCTTTCAATCGCGCTTTTTATATGCCAGACTGTGACCAGATGGCAATACGTTACCAGGCCAAGTAGGAGTACTTTCACTGGAGCAGCTACACGCCCTACCGAACATACTGCTAACTCCTCTTGATTTTTTTTTTATTTTTTTTTTTTTTTTCCTTTCTTCTGACCGGTCCATCTGATTCTTACCGAACTTGACGATACGTAACAACGGTACACCGTTAAGGTAGCGCGTAATTCAATGGTAACTGTTCCAATTTCATGACACAAAAGAATGTACGTAATACCAGGGTGAATCAACGATCGATCAATGTTAACCGATCTCCACCTTTCTCCATGCTTTTATTATTTTTAAAATTGACAAATTAATAATATCACGTTACTTCTTTGTCTTTCATTAAGGCAAACACTTTCCAAAAAAATTTCATTATCTATTAATCTATCGTACGTAATAATGAGATTCTTTTTGTGAATATTTAAATCTTGATTGATAGATAAATATATCGAATTTTTATCGGAATAAATTGATAAACGATTAAAAATATTTTGCTCTATAAATTAGTTCATATATATATATATATATGTATATACGAACTAATAAAATTCATGATGTGAACTAATAAAAATTAGAAGATTTTAGATTTTTAGTAAAAAATTATTAGAATTGTTTATTAGAAAATTTTATCTAATAATACATATGAAAATGTTATTATTTGCAAATTATATTCGATATAATGGATGATATATAATGGATTGCCTTTCACAAATTATGATTCTATGTCTTTCCTGTTTGAGAGTCCCTTCGAATTCTTTTTTTTTTTTTTTTTTCTTTTTCTTTTTCTTTTCTTTTCTTTCCTTTTTTTTTTTTTCTTGGAAGTCTTACAGAGCAGGAAGTAGTGCTCTCGTCTTGTCCTCTTCCGTTCACTTTCATGCAGCCCCGTTGTGTCATCGCAAGCAGACGACGATTAAGATATGTCCGATGAGAGAGAGAGAGAGAGAGAGAGAGAGAGAGAGAAAAAATACATATATTATATTAAAAGTCGACCGTTTACGTAAATATTCCCCCGTCTTCCCTCCTTCCACACACCCTCCGATCCTCCCGCAAACGTTTCTTTTCCCTTCGTGAAAACTAGAAATCGTGTTTATTTTCGAACGACTTCATCAGTTTTCATGATATTCATGATATAACGAGACACATACGAAATCGTGATGGAACGTTATCGTTTCGAATCGAGTTATTTATCGTGACATTTCCACATTTTCGAAAGTATAATATTAACCTAAAACGTAGAAAGTGATAGTTTTTAAAATACTCGGAGAGACCTATTGACAAAATCTTTCTCAATCTCTGTTTTATTAGCGATCAGTGCGATCAATTCGAAAACGAAGAAAGGATGGATGAATGGAGTTGGATTGTGCCGTGTGGTGGGGGGGGGGGGGGTGAGGGGGGGGGGGGGGGGGGGGGGGGGGAGGGGAAGTGTTTTCTTTTTTTTTCTTCTTCTTCTTTTTTCTTTCTCTTTTCTTTTTATCGTCTATTTAGCCCGATAATAATCCATTTCCGTTCCCGTTGAAAGTGAAATATCCAACGCGTTTCTTTATATTTACCATTTAAGGGATTTCAATCAATTATACGAGATAGCTTCGTCTTTTTCTCATAATTTTATCTTTTCTACGAGATGCTTCATATTTCTCTCGTCGCTCCTTAGATATCTTCTATTTCAGTGGCTACAAAGCAGTTACAAAAAAAAAAAAAGAAAAAAAAAAAGAAAAAAAGAAAGAAAAAAAACAGAAAGAAAGAAAAATGAGCTATTAAGTAAATAATATCTATTCCTTGTAACGTGTCCGGTTTAGTAAAAATATGTCTTAAAGTATCTAGTTGATATCTTTCTTTGGGATTTTCTTCCTTCCTTTGGGATTTTCGATCTTTCCCTTCTTAGTTTTTGCCTTTCTTTTTTCCTATCTTCCTCCCTTTCTTCCTTCCTTCCTTTGGGATTTTCATTCCTTCTTTCCCTTCTTCCTTAGTTATTGCTTTTCTTTCTCTCTTTCTTCCTTTCTTTCTTCCTTCTTTTCTTTCTTTCTTTCTTTCATCTATCTATTTTTATTTTTTCTTTTTATCTGAGTAAAGGACCTTTTAAAAAACGTGCACGCTGCAAGTGATAACCATCTCGACGTTCTCTTCTTCTTCTTCTTCTTCTTTTTCTTCTTCTTCTTCCTCTTCTTCTTCTTCTTTCTTTTTCTTTTTTTCTTCTTCTTCTTCTTCTTTTTTTTTTGTTCTTTTTTCTTTTTCTTATTCCCTTTATTCTTCTTCGTCGTTATCCTCGTTGAAGTTCTTAACGAAAAAAACGTGCATGTGCATATATCGTCCACATGCAAAATTCAATGGAATTTCTCGAAACGATTTATATTCACCGTGTATACGTATCACCGCGAAGGTAAGTTTTATTTAAATTACTCGCAATGCTCTCTGAAAAACGTGTCGCAATTTAGTTTCTCTATATCGCGAGACGTCGTGTAAGATACGGAAAGAAATCATGCATCTCTCGAAAGCTTTCCGTTTTTCGATAAAGGAACGGACTTTCCTTCTAAAAGAAGACGAAGACGAAAAAGAAGAGAGAAGAAGAAGAAGAAGAGAGAGAGAGATAGAGAGAGAAAGAGAGAGAGAGAGAGAGAGAGAGAGAGAGAGAGAGAGGGAGAGAAATCGTCTTAAAATGGAGTAAATTGTAAAATGAAACATGATTTCCATTTCGTTTTCTAAGTGGTAAATCGTCAATCACTAAGATATGATGAATCGATAGATACTCACGAGAAATGGATCAGCATTTCCCGTAAAAATTGAAGAAAAAGAGAAAAAAAGAAAAAAGAGAAATAATAATAAAATAAATAAAGAATAAAACTAACTCGAAATACGATACCGATAAAATAGAGGAAGAGTATATATATATATATATATATATATATATATATATATATATATATATATATATATATATATATACATATTTACTGCTATCATCTAACCTTACTTTTCGTTGAATCTTGTGATTTCCTTCGGGATTATTCGCGATTTTACGAGACCGGTCAATGTCGTATTTTGATATCGATATATTACGTTCGTTGAAAATCGTTGCGTTTCACGTTTTCCCATTCTCCCAATATCTTTTCATTTTTCCTTTTTTTTTTTTTTTTTTCTTTTTTTGAAAAGTTATTTCATAAGTATTTCGTACGGTTCGAAATAGAAATGAATAATTGCCCTCCGTATAAAAAAAAGTAATTTGCAAAATCGAAACAGATGATTGGTAGCTTTTATGAAGTTAGGAAGGGGGTAGAAAAGGAAGAAGGTCGAGAGTTTTCGTTGAAACGCTTTTACCCCGATCGGAAATCTGTCTCTCGAAGATTCGATTTCGTCACGGTATGTCAGTACCACAGTGCCATTTGCCGTTGCTCCTCTTTTCCAACTCGATTTTTCTCGCTCGCACGCGTCTGATACATTGCATTTGTTGAACGAAAGGGAGAGAGAGAGAGTGAGAGAGAGAGAGAGAGAGAGAGGGAGAGAGAGAGAGAAAAAGAGAAAAAGAATATAAACAAGGTCATGCTCCGAAATCGAGAGGATGTGCTTCGCAAAATTCTAGATCGCATTTCATAAATTCTATTATCTTCTTTGTCTATCTACCTGGCTAAATTCTATTCTATCGTTTGGAAAAAGAATCAGATTATTTTCCATATATAGAATTCTTGAGAAACGTGAATGATCGAAATTATTACGAAATTTCTGCAATTGACGTCTTATCTCACGAATAGATTTTATCTGTATATTCATGTACATGGATATATATATATATATATATATATATATATGTGGGAATAAATACATATCATAGACGATTCATTCACGCATGCACGTAAATGCGGTTGAACGATAGATGACTTTGCTCGGATTATATCGCCGTATACGATGTTTTAATTGCCAATCTGTTCTTTATATGCCATTTGGATGTTCTTTTCCTTTTTATATGCTCCATTTTTTTATTACTCTCTCCCTCCTTCCCTCTCTCTCTCTCTCCCTCTTTCTCTCTATCTCTTTTTTTTTGTTATTCCTTTTATTAGTTCAACGAAATCCGAAAGTCACATGTATATATATATATATATATATATATATATATATATATATCATTTGCATAACGAAAAAAGTATCATTTTGATGATGTAACTCTGACAAAATCATGAATTAAGCCGGAAGTGGTCGATACCACTAAATTGATCGATCGATCGTTTACGGTACGGTACAGTCCGGTTTGGTATGAGGCAGCAAATAAGAGAGAAAGATATAATTGCACGAACGAAGATGGCAGTTTTCTACGTTTAACTTGTGATCCGACATAAAAGTAAAAGGCGTGGAAACGATGTTATCCAACCGGACCAGTTTGCGAATCGAATTCTCTTCTTTTATTCTTTCTTTTTTTCTTCGTATATATTTTTCTTTTCTCTCCTCTTCTCTCTCTCTCTCTCTCTCTCTCTCTCACTCTTTTTTTTTGTTTGTTACATCGGCATATAATATGTGTATGACCAAGCGAGAAAGTAAAGATCGATGACTCGCGTTCGAGCCGAGTGAAAATTCGATCTTAAATAATCTTTATTCGATCGTTTCAAACGAACGTCCGATTATCGGATTGATTTCAAATTTTATTTTCTATCTATTTTTAAATCAATAATCAATTTATGTATTTATCTCGTGATATTGGAATGGTAGATTTAAAAAAAAAAAAAAAAAAAAAAAAGAGAGAGAGAGAAAAAAGAAAGAAAGAAGGAAGGAAAAAGAAAAGATAGAGAAAGAGAAAAAGAAAGCAAGAAAGAAAGAAAGAAAGAAAGAAAGAAAGTAATGGATAGTGATCGCGGTTGGGCCATGAGATAAAATTATTCGTCTCCTGAGAAAGGATAATGGATTGTCCTTCGTGTACTCGTGAAAGTAACTCTTTGCGTAACCGCGCATGTCGCTTTTTGGACAATATGTGCAACAACGATTTTCGGTACTCGATCTTCTTTCTCTTTCTCACTCTCTCTCTCTCTCTCTCTCTCTTTCTCTTTCTCTCTTTGTCTCTCTCTCTCTCTCTCTCTCTCTTTCTCTTTCTCTTTTTCTTTTTCTTTTTCCTTCTCTCTTTCAGACAAAAGACCGAAGTACTTAAACGGGGACTCTCAGATGATAAATTTTTTCAATACCTTCACATTTTCTCTAAAGGAAGATATAGGGAGAACCGGGAGAACAAAGGTCAACGTTCAGAGAGAATATTCGAGTACGAACGTGAAACGGTATTAACCGATGATTTACGAATTCCTCGGATTCTCCGGCATGGCCGACCCAACGGGAAAGAAGAAAGAAAATTAATGGGGAGGAGTCACAGATGCTCGATCAAATAAAAATCTTGTTCCTCTTCGTTTGTAACAAAAAAGATCTGCAGAAGAGTTCTTTCTTTCTTTCAACGTTCAAATCGTCCTTTAAACTTGACATTATTACCACACGTACACATACACATACACACATACACACACATACACATTTTTCATTTTTCTATGTTACCTTGCATTTCTTTCCGATAAAATTGTGTTCAAGATCGATAAATCAATCTCAGTAGAAATAAGCGATATAATAGTTGTTTATACAATTCGATTAAAATCATTTGTCCACGATTAATAAATGTAATATTACAAGTTTAATCGTGACGATGAAGTTTCTATTGATTTTCAAAAATCTCATAATAATACGGATTACAAAGGGTATCATTTAGAAATAATATTAGAATTTCTCGACAATTTATTGCAATTGATATAGAAATTTTATTGATTTCCTCTTAAAAAAATAAACTACTCCACAGTCATTTCTTTTTATACTTAATCCGAGTAAAATCCTCAAGGTGTATGTTTTGTAAATCGATATCGTCGTAATTAAGTTCTATCTTCTTTTTCATTTCTTTTTAGCTTTTTTTTTTAATTATCATGTTTATTATTATTATTATTATTATCATTATTTTCTCGTTTATTCAATTCACTCAATGAAACATGTATTATAGGTATTATGTTATTCTTTCTTTATTTTTTCTTCTTTTTTATAAACGCCACGATAGTTCTCGTTGTGGTTTAAAGTTGATCGTTATAAGGTTGGAAAGATAAAATATCAATGAGAAACGAAAAGAATGCCTCCTCGTTTTCTTTTAGTTCGTACGGTGTATCTTAATCGTCTAAAATTTGTTTTCCCAAGCAATTAAGCTCGTTCCTTTCGAGAAAGAAAGCTCCTCACGTACCTGCATATATATTCAACAGAAGAGTCTTATCTATTCTTTCACTCTTCCCTTTTACTATTCCACTCTCTTTATCTCTTTCTCTCTCTCTTTCTCTCTCTTTAATTACAGAAATTGGCTTAATGCTTTTTCATTTTAAGAACCACGACAATTCACAGTGGTTTTTCTATTATGGAAAGTACACGACATGTTATTCAACCATTAAATTTTATCGTTACTTAAGGAATTATTGAATGAAACGAAAACAATCCTGCCTCGTAAAAAGTATTAATTTCATGGAAATAAGAGGAATACAGTTTTAATAAATATGAATTATTATCGTTTACTTGTAGATATTTATACTTTATAATTTGACAGAGTTTATGTTAGTAATCATTTGTTGTTTCTACCCACTCTCTTTCTCTCTCTCTCTCGCTCTCTCTTTCTCTTTCTCACTCTCTTACTCGACTATCAAACGTTAAGTATACATTTAAACCAACGAAATTTATCGACGATCTCGTAATCGTAAACTCATCGAAACATTGGCGATTACTAAAGCCATCGAAGCTTAATGGAAATGATCGGAACGTTAAAGGACCGTGGCAATATGTGTAGTAGTGTTAGATATATATATATATATATATTCGAGGGTGTAGAAACGTGTTCGCGAGGATATATAGACGAATTTGACGTATGAGTGGTACGTGGATATTGTACTAAGTGGTTATTGATATTAATGACATACCGGTCAAACCGACATGGTAATAAGTACCCTCCGAGTGACAAATTACTTTTCACCGTAATCGTAGTTGTAAATCATAGTTATATCTCCCCCTCAAAGGTTCCTCACCTTTATTAAAAAGGAAAATTATTACTGGGCGTCGCGTCGTTCATTTTAAGCTAATCAGATTACAAGATTGATGCACTTTCTCTCTAATTAAGAAATTAATTAATTGCACCGAAATCGTTTCTTTTTTTTTTTTTTTCTTTTGTCCTTCGTTTCTTTTCCCTTCTTTCTTTCTCTTTCCCTCTCTTTCTCTCGTTCTCTCTCTCTCTCTCTCTCTCTCTCTTTCTTTTTCTTTTTAGATATTTAACGCTTCGTTTTGTTATTATGTAACGACCAAGGTTAAAAACTATAAGTAAACTCATTTATTTAACTTCATCGGATTTCTCGAACCAACCAAACGTTCTACTTTAGAAGTACTTTCTTTTATATATATATGTATATATATATATAAAGTTATTCGAAGGTAGAACGACTTGAAGGAATATCTTCATGTAATTGGTATTCAGTTGTCTACATTTACATTCGCATATATATACCTGTCTACCTATTCGCGCATGTAAATACATCTCATTATATGTTGCATTTTGAACTTTCATCACGTAATGGATACTGTGAATCTCGCATCTGTAGATGATCATTATCCTATTTGAATGCAATTATGTCAGAGAAGACAATTTCATTCATTGTGTATATATATTCATATATGTAATATACATATATGAATATATATATATATATATATATATATATATATATATATATATATACGTATAACGAGTAGCTAGTTGTTTGACAACTTCGACTTCGTATCTCGAATATAGAACTTCAGAGTGAAGAAAGTTCCGCTAAGATAGTACTAGTCGTAAAAATGTTAGTAAAACTATAAAAATTCGTACGTTTAGCATGAATATTCGATGGGCCAATCGAATAAATTTACATGATAAATAAGCGAAATCCAATCCGATTTTAATTATATGAAATTGACAAAATTTTTGATACGAATCATGATTAATTTGATCATTAAAGTATGAATTCGAAAGAGTAATTTCAAATAAATAAACTTCGATCGATAAAAGTTGAAATAATACGACGTTATAGTAAATTACTAGATAACAGTTTCTAACAACTATACTATTGTAGAAATACCGTCATATTTTAATGCAATTTAAAGGAAGCCTTTTTGGATCAGTTCGGCTTGTTAGTATGAATATTTAAAAGGTCGATATCAAAGTATGTTGATACGTATGTAGGTGCATACACGAAACATTTACATACACATGATCATGTAAAGAAGTTTAGACGAGTCGTATGTATATATGTATGCGTGTACATATGCATTCATGCATGTATACAGTTAGCAAACATGAAATTTATTTTGGTGAAAATTGTTTTATCTATATTTCCTTTAACGATATTTATAAATGTTTGGTTATACATATATAATATGATTCTATATATGTAAATATATATATATATACATGGATACGCGTGTATTCGTAAAAGCAAAACGAAGTTAGCATTTATCGGTCTTTTCAAAAATATGTATTTATCTTATAATCGATCGATTCTAAGGAAATTCTCGTGCAATTCTCGAGGGTGCGTCGTTCCTTCCTTCCTTCCTTTCGAATTATGCGTCTCGACGAAGTTCCCTCGTTCAATTTCGCGCAACATTAGAGCCGGTCGATCGGTAGAAAGAGAGAAAAATATAAGAAGAACTCGGCCGTATTCATTCTCGTTTTGTATTTAACCTATAAACAACGATGTCACTTGGAGCAACGATCCCTGGAAGGCAGTCCGATTATTCATCGTCCAGGAAGCCGATCATTCCCTCCTCCATCGAAAGAGGAGAAATCATTCCGTTCGATGGAACTCCTGAACGACGTTCTGACGAGTCTCAAGACGATCGTCATGATCGGCACGCGTTTGCAAAATCAAGACCGAGTTCTCCCGATACCTGCACGTCTGGTCATGAGACCGACGGTTCGATCTTTTAATTTGCTTTTCTTTTTCTTTCTTTCTTTCTTTTCTTCTTCTTCTTTCTTTTCTTTTTTTTTTACTTTGGAAAAAATCTTCCTCGATATGTCTTTCAGATCGTATTACGATATTTTTAAATAAATAATTTTTGATTTTTTTTTAATAGTTTAGTGTGTTTATTAAATAGTTTAATTAAATAGTTAATTAAACTATTAAATTTAACTATTTAATTTAATAGTTAATTAAATAGTTTAAATTGTATCGTAGGAAGATTAAATCTTTATAACACCATTTCAACTTTCAAAATCGTATGATTAATTGTTAGTTTATATTTAAAATTTTTCTATTTCTCTTTTTTTTTTTAAATATAAATTATATTACTCGAATTATATATATATATATATATATATGCACTGTGACATTATATAATTTAAAAAGATGGTTATAGAGATTAATCGCCTTGTTAAATGTTTTAAATACAAGGAAATCAATTCGTTTTATATCATTTATAAGAAATAATACTATATTATTATTTGTATCATATATAAATTTATTTTATATAAAATAATATATAGCATAATTATTATTTATATTTTGTAATATTATTTAATGAATAGAAGCCGATTATGAAACTTCGAGTGAAGGACCGTCAAGGCTCGTCGAAGGAAAATCCAGTCACACTCGTTTCTTATCAAAATCGCATTCCGATAATATTCGGAAAGAGGAAGAGGTCGAGAGTTTAAAGGTTTTGGAAACGAACGTGAAATCGAATTCAAATCTATATACCTACTTTAAAGAGGACGTAGACGATATCGGAATGAGTTCGGTGTCCTTACCAATTCTGAGAAACATCGAATCAAATCCTATTACAGAAGTCAAAGATCGTATGATCTCGGATTCCTCGTTTGCTCGTCAGCAAAAATTACAAATGATAGTCGAACAAACGGAACTTCTGTTATCGGCCGAATCAAAATTAGTCGATTCGGTCAAACCGGAAGTCTGTTATTTGGGCAAGAAATATGAACTGAATAGACGAGAGTCATTAATGTTATTGCCGGTAATTCAGGTAGATAGATAAGTAAGATACTATAACACGTTGATTGTTCAACGATTTTTGCAAAAATCGATACGTCCTTCGTTATTTTTCTTACGAAGAATAAAATTATAATAAAATTTACTGTTATCTTTTTTTCTTTTTCTTTTCTTTTCTTTTTCTTTTTCTTTCTTTTTTTTATATTCTAAACACAAAAAGTCGAATGTAACAATCAACGTATTAAAAAAGAGTCTCTATTTTCATTATATATACACATATACAGAGACATTGAATTTGATGTATTGACAAATAACAATCTTGTCGTAGGATATTAAATTAACGGATCAAACGAAAGAATCAATGCCTAGAATGATGATAGAAAAATTAGACAAGTCGATCGATACATATTCGAAAAACCAAAAAGTTTCTCATGAATTGATCGACATAATTGAGAATCCAGAATTATCTAGAACGTCGTTCTATATTCCACCGTATACAGTGAACGACGCGTTATTGGATAAACCAAATGATAAATATTATTCGTTTGATTCGAGTACAAAAAGACGACGGGGGATTAATCTTAATGACACCAATGTACTCTTGAAGATACACGGTGAATTGTCGCCACTTAGATGCGAGCTCAGCGAAATAGCCGCTAAATTTCGTGCACTGAGATTACAAAGAATATACGGTTCAATTGAGGAAAGTAAAAATGTCTCTTCCGGTAGCTACGCGTTTAATCCAATGGATATCGATCGTGGTTCGTTGAAGGAGAATAGTATCGTCGGCAATTTGAACACGCAGTTTTCACCAATGACGATGGTCGGTAAATCGATGTCCCGAGAAAGTTTCAACCATATCTCTACCGGTAATTTCAAGTTTTTCGTTCAAACCGGTTTACATGAAGATCGATCGTACTGTGAACCAAGACAACCAATGTATTTTGATATAACTCCAGGCAATAACGATTCTACGATCGGAAAAGAATATCGTGATGAAAGAATCGCAAACTATTATACGCAAACGAGTACGCCGTTTGAACGTTATCATCGGCCACGATCCTCTTGTATTCACGATCGATATCAAAGTGATAAAGGAAATGTAGTCAGATCAATGGACTATGGTCATTCTTATTATAAGGATTTTATTTCAAGAAAATCTTACGATATCAATGGGAGCCAATATATTTCACGAAAGAACGCCGATCAACCCACGGATTTATTCATTCTCGATAGATCGAAGGAAGTCGTAAGGGAGGATCATCGTATTCCATGTGATCGACGAGATGGCAAGAGAAATTTGCGGAGTTCCTCGACGATGGGCATGGATATCGTCAAACCGAAATTTATAGTAGAAAATTCTTTATCGATCGATAAAGATAAGATTTCCCTTTGCAAAAGTAACAGATATTCGTCCTTGGACGTCGTCAATACTTATCCCGAAAAGAAAAGATCGACTTCTTCTACGGTAAAAAATATTGAGATGTTTGTAAATGAAAATACGTCCAAGGATTATCTTATTCCGCGAGAATCGAGATTGGACTTGAAAGATCGGCATCATAAACGACAATTGGATACAGTGATAGTTAATAGATCTTCTCAAACGTCTAAACAAACAATCGATTTTAAAGATATATCAAATGTCTCGTCTTCTACATCATCAAGAAAAATAAAAGTGATCAATTTACCTAACAACATTGAGAAAGTTAAAATCATACCGGTATTTTTTACAACCGGTATACCAAAACCATTATTTCCATTGATAGAATTGGACGAAGATCCTGTATATTCCATAAATAGAAGTGATAAATCTATGAGATGTGCGTTAACGTTGAAAGAAAAAGATTCTCTTAAGATCTCTAATAATAGAAAATCAGAAATAAGAGATCCTTCGGAAAGCGACGTATCTTGTTCCTATATAACCAGTCCTCTTACGTTAGATCGAGATTATTTTTCAGAGAACGAACGTTGGAATTCTGGTAATAATCCTTCTAGCAAGATAACCGTATCATCGTATAGCCGTCGTAGTTCTTCCACGAAGAAAACTACGTCCGCGAATGCATTGAAATACTCTAATGCTTTAGGAAGCATTTGTTCCGGTGTGGCAAGGGTCACCGTTTCCGGTACGACCATGTCCAACCAACAAAAGAGATTTAAACAAATTCGAGAGATCACTCATGAAAAAGGTATACGCGGAATGAGAAGTTCACCGGAAGATTTTCTCTACGACACGTGATTCTCCAAGGATTAAACTCTTTTGTTCGTGTCTATCTATCTTTCTCTCTCTCTCTCTCTCTCTCTCTCTCTCTCTCTCTTTCTCTCTCTCTATTTTATCGTAACGAGAACGAAGACGAAACGAGATTCATCCTCTTTTACCCCCACGTCCTCGAATAAGAGAATGCCTTTTATTATGCGGAAGCTTGATAGCAAAACCGAAGAGGAAATAAATTAAAGGATTAGAAGGTAAAGCGGAATGACAATTTGAATCTGTATTATTCTCGTTTGGTCTTATTTACTATCGTCGTTTTACCCTAAAGTTTCCTATCCTTTCAGAAATTTCTCATGCCGAAAAAGTAAGTTCTCAAAGATTCGAGATCTATACCAAAGTCGTTTTTCTTCTTCTTCTTCTTCTTCTTCTTCTTCTTCTTCTTCTTCTTCTTCTTCTTCTTCTTCTTCATCTTCTTCTCGAAATAAGATTAAGAGAACTGTAACACCTTCATCGTATTCCCAAATATACGATCGATCTTGCTTTTGATTGTTAAGAAATGTCTTTCAAGAGATAAGAATAGCTTTCTCGTATTTGTAAATATTTTTATCTTATATTTTATCGAATTTTTTTTTTTTTTCTTTTTTCTTCTTTTTTGCCCCTTTTTTACGGATCTAACCATGTAACATTATGAACATAAATTACGAGGAAAAAAAAAAAAAAAAAAGATAATTAAACGAAGAAACGTTGTTCTCTTTTCTTGTGAGGTGGGGTGGGGGTGGGAGACAGGGAATGGGGATATATGTACATATATACTCGTTATAATATAAATATCTATTATATAGATACGACTGTATCAATAATATATTTTAAATAAAACTATTAGAATCTTAACTATATCTTTCAGATATTCAGAGGATCTTTTAAAAGCCAACTATTAAATTGCTATTTTAGTTGAGACCGACAAGTTGCTCTATACATCGAGCATCTCTTTCTCTTTCATACGCCGCAATTAGAAATTTATGATTACAACTATACGATATAGTCAGATTCACTTGACGTCGTTATAACTCTGATAATTAGAATGTAGTCCGTTCTGGATCCTCTCTAACGTTATTCCGGGAGGAATTAAATCCCGAATGGGCTATTAGCCGCGATCTATTAAACGAAAGATTTGTTTTGTTGATGAGTAATTTAACGTCATATTTAATCTAATCTTCCTTTTCGTCTTATCCTTTCTTTTTCTCTCTCTCTCTCTCTCTCTCTCTCTCCCTTTTCCTCCTTGTTCTTCTTCTTCTCCTTCATTTTCTTCTCCTTCTTCTATTCTTTATTTCACTTCCGTATTGAAACAATTTCGTGTGTCTCGTCGTCTCTCGTGGTCGAGGAAGAAAAAAGAAAAAGAAAAAGAAAAAGAAAAAAAAAAGAAAAAGAAAAAGAAAAAAGCAATTATCCGTTTCTTTCGGCACATTTTTGCACGCTAAAAAGATATCTCGTTATCTCTACGGTGTCAGTGACGTTCTTCGTGCTGGCAAACGATAAGTGGTCAATGAGAGTCTTATGGAGGATCAACGTTCGCGCGACTTATTTTCATCTTCGTACCGGAACCGGTTTTCTATCGGTTGAAGTCCGCTTGCCACATCGAGAGAAAGATTTCACGTATGTATGTATGTGCCTCGCGAAAGATGCATACGACTCGTTTTTATCTTCTTCCTCGTACTTTAACTCTGTTTCTCTTTTATTTTTTTTTTCTCTTTTCTTTTTTTTTTCTCTTTTCTTACTTCTTTTTTCTTTTTTTTCCTTTTTCTTTTTTTTTTTTTCGTTCTGTTTTCTTTTTTTGTTCTTTTTTTTTTTTCTTTCATTTCATTTCATTTCATTTCATTTCATTTCATTTCATTTCATTTCATTACATCCGTACTTTTTACGATTTCATACGGTGATTAATCATGAAAAGAAAATGTTCGTGGAAGCTGACCGTTTATTTGGTGTAACCGGTTACAGGATCTCTCGCGATAATTAATCCCACGCTTAATCGTATCTCATGTGTAACGAAGAACATCGAATTTCCATTCGATATGAATAATACTGTAATTGCTACATTACATGTAAAAAAAAAAAAATATATATATATATATATACACACATGTATGTGTGTATTTATACATCGAAATTTTGAATATTACTCGGCTTCATTTGTCTTCTCATATTTTCTACTTTCTGATCCTCGATCGATTTCGTTAGCTATCTGCAAGCTCAATACCTTCACATTATTTTCATTTAATTGCGATATTTTAAACGAATACTAAGCTCGATATCATCTATAACATACGTTCGGACTTATTTAATTAAAAAAGAAAAAAAAAAAAAAGAAAAGAAAAAAAAGAAAGAAAGAGAAAAATAAATAGAAAGAGAGAAAGGGGGGGTATTCGTTTAAAAATTTTTCCTCCGGGGTAATAATGTTTGACTCGTTTTGTAATAGTAACGCGAAATGTAATCAAGGAAAAATAAATAGTATATAAAGAATAATATACATACATATGTATGTATGGCATTCGTTACACGAAAAGTTTTGTGAGAAAAATTGAAAAAAAATTTTAATTAAATCGTCGGTCATTAAAAGTCACAGACCCGTTCTTCCATTCATTCAAGAAAAAAGTAAATATACACGTTTGTTTTTTTCCTCCGTGTCCCTACCCTCCTCCTTTTCTTACTCTCTCTCTCTCTCTCTCTCTCTCTCTCTCTCTCTCTCTCTCTTTTTCATTCTCCATCTCCTCCTCCTCCTCTTCCTCCTCTATTTCCTCCTCGTGATCTTCTTAAAATCGAATACATAATTATTTTTGTGCCGTTCACATCTGTTGTTTTGACAAATGCATTAACGTACCGCCTATTCGATGCAACAAGATTTTGCGAATGGCAGATGCAAAGAAGCTTTTAAACCCTATCACGAGTCGAGAGTAATCATCCATTAGAATTATTTTAATAATAGAATTTCGAGATTCTTCGACTATAAATAAAAAAGATCACGAGGATACGTCGACGATATTTGCTATTTATTTTCTCCTTGTGACGTTTTCCAATAGATATCATTCGATTACAAAACTAATTGCATGGACGTACGCTCGCGCGCGCACAACCATTACCGGTCTAGATAGATGTGAACGAGTAAATCTTCCTTTTTTGCTCTCTCTCTCTCTGTCTCTCTCTCTCTCTCTCTCTCTCTCTCTCTCTCTCTCTCTTTCTCTCTTTCTCTCCCTCCCTCCCTTCATATACGCTTGAATTGTTTACAGATATTTACATTGATAAGATACCCTAGCAATTTCACCATATAGACCATTATTTCAATAGCATATCGTTGCAGAGTAACTCCGATTAATTATTTATACCAATTATCTCTATTTACGACGTATCCCTGTTATCCCTGTCGTATCGATTACGCGAAGCACGAACGTTATTAGCGGTAGCCCCAGCAATTTCGCCGGTGACTGTCCAAAAACGAAACGAGATAGAAATATCGACGTTGGTGTTTTTTTTTCGTTTAAAATCGAAAAAAAACGAAAAAACCAAAAACGAAAAGAGAAAAGAAAAAGAAAATAAAAAATATAGTGACAAACGAAAAAGGAAAAGAAAACGAAATAAAATGATGGGGGGGGGAGGGAGGGAGGGAGGGGAAACAACAATGGGGAAACGTCATTATTTATTTTCCTTTTAGTCATTGCTCTTTCGTTTGCTTCGATGACAATTCCTTTTTATAATCTAAAATCAGAATGTGTGACACGTTGAAAATATTTGTTACAATTTTGAAGGTTTCTTTGACAAACGTTACGCTTTTAGTGGTGTCTCCTCGTGTCATTACGGACATTTGATACCTTTGTGAAATTCCATGGGAATTCACGCGATAAACGCATCGTCGTTGGCCACTTTCCAGACAGTTTGCCTTAGTCATCGTGTATCCATTGTGTCAAACGCATCTACGATGTCAAGTATTGTTATACCCTACCCCCTTTTTCTTTTTCTTTTTTTTTCTCCATTCTTTTCTTTTTTCTTTTTCTTTTTTTCATTTCTTTCGTGTGTTTTGCATGCTTTCTTTCTTTCTTTCATTTAATCATTCATTCTTTCATTCATTCATTCATTCATTCATTCATTCTTCTTTCCTTTCTCGATCAAATACAAGACATGTTGTTCATAGAAAAGTCTCTTTTAATCGTGAGATATTTTCGCAAAGTAACGAAAGAGCTTTCCTTCTCACATTTACTCCACTCTAATCTACAAAGTCAAGTTAATTTTTCATAGTCTCTTTTTGCTTTTTTGTTTTTCAAACTTTCCTGAAAAGATTCTCTCTCTCTCTCTCTCTCTCTCTCTCTCTCTCTCTCTCTCTCTCTCTCTCTCTCTTTTCCTTCTTTCCTTTCGAGTTATCTCTTCAGATTTAAGAATTCATTAAATCGGAAATTATGAATGCAATCGGCCATTTCGCTTACTAGCAAAGTTTATTTATCCTTATACACTTTATTACTTAAGAAAATTTCTATTTTTCTCACATTGTCGATGTTATTTTCCTCATATTTCGATCACGTTTTTATCAAGGTTTTATCGATAATTCCAATAAAACGTAATGAATTTTTTTTTTTTTTTTTTTTTTTTTTTTTTTTTTTTTTTTTATCGTGAGCAAGCG
This sequence comes from Vespa velutina, assembly GCF_912470025.1. Lineage (NCBI taxonomy): Eukaryota > Metazoa > Arthropoda > Insecta > Hymenoptera > Vespidae > Vespa > Vespa velutina. The sequence goes on from NC_062194.1 coordinate 6,752,443, forward strand.
CACGTTTAATATGGGAAAAAATTTGAATAAAATCCAAGGATTTGGATCAAATCCAAAGGAAAATAAGATATTGAACAAACGTGATCTAGAGTTTTTCGTTGAGATAAACTTTTCAAAAGGTTTGTAATAATGAACGTCGTGTAATTCATCGAATCAACGTCTTTTTGCTATTTGTTCATTAAAATTAACTTCTCTACTTCTCTTCGATCTTAATTTCCGGTGTTAATGGATTTTGCTATTTCTTCAAGTCCTTGTTTCTTAACATCTCTTTCTCTCTCTTTCTCTCTCTCTCTCTCTCTCTCTCTCTCTTTTCATTTATCTATCTATCTATCTGTCTATCTATTTATCTATCACTCTGTCTATCTTCGTCTTTTTATTCGTTCGTTTTATCGAATTAACAAAAATACTTATTGCTAAGATATTTTCGTGAAACGACACGTAAATTCAATCGTAAAATAATTTAAAAAGAAGATCACTGATGAAATAAGATACATTGTTAAAATAAAAAGTTTATAATCATTTATTAACGTAAGGTATGTGTAGATCGATAGATCGATCGACTTTTATCAATAAAGTACGTGACTTCGTTCTTGTTAAGAAAGAAAAAAAGAAAAGGAAGGAAAAAAAATATATCATTGAATTTCGATAAAATTCGTCGATTGGACGAGAGTATACCATGTCAACGTGTGTCCCTAGTCGAAACGAGTTTGTTTTAAAAAGATAGAAGGAAACGAAACATTCTCCTGTGTGTTTCAACTCTCGAGAGCGTTTCTCTATCAGAAAAATATGTTCGGCGATATCAAACTCGATCGACCTCCTCCCCGTCGGCTCTTAAAAGAATTTATATACTTCTTCTTGACGTACGAAACCACTCGTTGGGATTTTCACGTGACATTAAAGAGCGATATCTTTCGATATTCGAAATTCAAAAAAGAAGAAATGTGAGAAGAAGTGTAAGAGATCGATCGTAACAAGATTGATATTTAATATCTTAAAAGAATTAAGATATCGATATAGAAATATAGATGATAATAGATAATAATAATTATTCGTTCATTAATTAATATCTTTAAATTTCACTTTTTCTTCATAACAACGTTCATAAATTTCTCCTATAAGATAATAAAGTCCGTAATGTTATTCGTTTGTTATATAATTGCTAAAACAATTTTTTTAATGAGACAAGTTATATATACTTCATTGTCGTAATTTCGAAATTACGTTCGTATTTACTCGAAATAGGAGAGGATACGTCCCGTTAGCACGGTAACGCGTTTTAACTATGTAGAGGAAACCATTAAAATTTTGCGATCGAAAACTCAATGATCCTCGTTAACTCGTGCTTTTAATCGGCTCAAAGGTATAAAATAAAGGAAAAAATTTAGCGTTCCTTTTAATACGTCTATGAATCGGTATTTTTTCAAAGAAGGAAGTAAATCATTCTCTCTTTCTCTCTCTGTTTTTTTTTCTTTCTTCTTTTACAACATTCATAAGTTTTCCAATTTTATCGTTCTAATTCATTTAATTTAACAATAATAATAATAATAATAATAATAATAAAAATAAAATAATAATAAAAATCGATAGATAAAGGTGTTACACAGTTTTTTGTGATAAAATAAAAACGACGGAGACAAAAAAGAGAAAGAAAACGTGACTATTTGAGTTGAAAGAGTTAATAATTCTCAAAGTTATACGAATTCTTATAAAAATTCTTTAAATTCTTAAACGTCACGCGGTCAAAATCTTTCTTGAAAGATTTTTAAATATCGTTCATTATCTCTCTCCATCTCTCTATCTTTCTCTCTCCTTTTTCTCTCTCTCTCTTTCTCTCTCTTTCTCTCGATATATCTCGTATTCCTTGTAAATTGCTCGCATACAATAACAACCGTGTACGCTTACTTCGTCAGTCGACGAGGCGTAATTAATTCGAAGCCTTCTATCAGCTTCGGCATATATGCCTTGATAAAAAATGCTTTGCTCGTTAAAACGAGCTAAGGATGAAATAACTTTACGTATACTTCCCTCGCGATAGTTTAATTTATTTCTCTCTCTCTCTCTCTCTCTCTCTCTCTCTCTCTCTTTATCTCTATCTCTATTTCTAACTCCCTTTCTTTTTACTCTTAATTTTTTTTTATTTCTCTCGTTTTCCTACCTTTAATAAGAAACATAATTAATAAGCATGAAATAATAAACGTTAATTTATATATGTAGGCAAACAGGTTATATAGATATACATAACTCGTAGTCTGTGGTTAACAAGTAAAGGATAGAATAATAAGTGGAAAATAATTGTATGTTCTTTTTTAATAGAGAATAATGGTGTAACTAACGTTACCGCAAGAATAGCAATGAGTCGTTATTATTGGCAACCTATCTTTTTGGCAGCAGAGTTTCTCAATTGAGAATGGCTATTAGAAATTTTAGCGTGTGACGTAAACGCGAAATTTGAGCTTTTCTTTATAATATTTTTGTGCTATCATTAGATACGCGAAGGTAAATGCATCGTATAATACGATTAGTCTAGTTATCGCATTCTCAAGCGATTGGTCTCAGATCTTCTTTGCCAATTCGAAATTGCAATCGAGTTTCTACTAGGAGAAACGTATTTTGCCATCTTTTAAAGATCCAAATTAAAAAGTTTTACGTATGTGTGTATATTTATGTCTATGTATATTTTTTTATCATTTCTCCTTGTTAGACTACTCAAAACTTTTAGTTCTTATCGTATGTGACTTCGGCGATAGATGTGAAACAAAATATGAACAACGAGAGTTTTTACAAGTTTTTTACAAGTGTCGTTTTTATTGATAATTAATAAAAATCATCAACGACCACGAGATCGTAATTTAACAGTATTGGAATTTTAAATTAAAATCATTTTATCTTTAACGCGTGTTTGTTACGAGCCTCGAAATGTTCTCGAAAATATTCATATTTTAATCACAAACGTTTGAAAAATTTTTAATTGTTACTTTTTCTTCTATAAAAATTTAAATCTATATGTTCGAAAGATATTACAATAGATCTAAAATAACAATAATAAAGAAATTAGAATTATTCGGTAAATTATTCGAATTTAAAGAAATCATTTTATAATTTTATCTAATCCAACTATATATTTAAATATGATTACTTGCATTCGATTCAGGTATATTATACATATGTCCAATTATCTGTAATCAAAAAGTAAACATTTTAGAAATATATGTACCCATTCGTCCCGTAAAACTTACGTCGTATAATCCATATATATATATATATATATATATATATATATATGGATTTCGATATATCACGAGTAATATAGGTCCAGGTCTCACCACGTGGAGGTTACTGCAATTGAAGTACTGTGATGACTTTATTCTAAAATACGCGATATTCGAATGACATGCCACTTAGCCAAGAATTCAGGTTGGCTCTCAACGCTAACTGGAGGATCAATCCTTGTTTACCAATAATAGGACCGTCGCAACATCAGAAGCTATTAAGCACGATCGTTCGTATTTACCGAATTTTGAAGAATAGAACGTAGTTTCACGGTATAATACGAAAAAGAGTACCATAATCTTCCATATAAAAATTTAATTCCACGATAACGAATCAAGCTCTCCTTAGATGAGAGATTCATCGGATCCATGCCGATGTAACAAATCCTTGCCGACTATTCTCCTCATCGGCGATCTATCTATTTTTCGATGATCAATCTATCTCGATGATTTATCCTTGAATAGAAAAAGAGTAAGAGAAGGAAAGAGGGAGGTGAAAGGATTTAAAAAAGTAAAAGCAGAGGACGCGCGAGTCCACGTGAAAGAATCGATAGAATTAAAAACAAAGGGATAAACATGAAAATAGAAGAGATAAACGAAGATAAAATTGATCTGGATTTGTCCCTATTGAAAGAAAGAAAAAAAAATCTGACAACGATCTCGATACTGATATCATGAATCCAATCCCTAAGGTCTATGAATAATAATTAATAAAAAATAAATGAAAATAAATTAGAAATTAATAAGAAAAATAAGAATAAATGAGAATATGTGAGAACGAATGACGGATCTACGCCAATACGCGTATATACTCGGTGTTGATATATAAATCATTATAAAATATTGAACAGCTTTGAAGAAGAAATGAATCACTTCTATCGAATTGCATTCATAATTAATTTCTTTTTTCTTCTTCTTATTTTTAGTTTCTTTCTTTTCTCTTTTTTTTTCTTCTTCTTCTTCTTCTTTGTTTCTTTTTAACATCTGTCGCTTAAATTTAATCGCATTATATTTCCGTGTGTATCGTCTCAACGTGTAGATTACATATGTCGTAAGAAAGAGAATTATCTGTGTCAATGTCGTCCATGTAACTTGAGATCCGTGATTACTCGTCAAACAGCATACGAACGTAGTAGCTTGCAACTTTACTTGCCAACTTTCATCGCAACCGTGTGTCAGTTTGAGATAAATTCGTTTTAAACGATGCACTTAAATGAAAACCAAAAGCATTAGTCTTATTCTGATGATTTCTATGAGACGATAGAGAAAGGTATAAAGAGAGAAAGAAAGTGAAAGAGAAAGAGAGAGAGAGAGAGAGAGAGAGAGAGAGAGAGAGAGAGAGATAAAAAGAGATAGAGAATGATTGTTGCAAATGCTATTTCTCTAAAATGTACATTCCCGTTCAATTATAAAACACGATGGCCACCAAGAACAATACCGTAACACGTAATCCGTGTTCTCGCGTATCGAACGATGCGGCGACTCTCGCTAATGGAAGATCTAATTTCTCTTATTCCTTTCTAGCGACGAAACGAAGACGTATTAGTTTCATCCTCTTTCTCTCACCCTCCCTCCCTCCCTCCCTCCTTTTCTCTTTCTCTCTTCCCTTTCTCTGTGTTTTGTATTCTTATCCATCCGCTTTTAACACAACACTGAAAGAGTAATCCCTTTCTCTCTTTCCTAAAGAATATATATTCTCGACCAGAGAATTTTCTTCGTTGCATTATCCATTCTAAGTATCTTCTGTGAGAGTGCATTATTTCGATGATTTGAAATTCACTTGGTATTATCCGAAAAAGCTTAACACCATTTTTCTCTATACTATTCCCAAGATATTTTTCAGAAATCCACGTAACTTGTTTGTTTTATGCGACACGAAACAATGGAATCCCCTTCGGTATCCTTCAAGTTCAGCTGCAATTTCGAAATTGGGATTGGAATATGGATATTCTCTCTCTCTCTCTCTCTCTCTCTCTCTCTCTCTCTCTATCTCTATCTCTGTCTCTATCTCTATCTATCTATCTATCCATCTCTATCTATCTCTTTCTCTCTATCTGTCTGCCTGTATGTCTGTCTGTCTGTATGTCTGTCTGTATATATGTCTGTCTATTTGTCTCTATTTCTATACGAATATTTTGTGGGGAAGGACATGTCCTATAACGAAATACTGGATAACGATATAACTAGAAAATTCAGAGGTTTCCAATCCAAATCATAAAACGTTTCATTGATCTTTCCGAATGAATACGAGGGAATTATTTTCATTGTTATAAATCTACGAATGCTTGAAAAAGAAGAAATTCTATGGGGAATTTCTATCCGTTAATACTAAAACTTTTTCGCAAAAGTTATTTCGAACGTTTTACAAATTCTATACAAATATTTTTATTCTCCGCCATTGCTCGACGAATATTTCATTTTTATAGTTTCTCGTACATTTTTAATATAAACGACGTGCAATATCAATTTCAATTCGTTCATACATTTAATCAATGTGGCCTTTTATTCATCGTTATTGAATTTTCAACGTTCTATATTTCTATATTTGTTCGTACTCGTAAAAAGAAAAATCTAAGAATGAAATATAAAAATTATCAATAGAATCTATGAGGAAAGTTTCGCGATAACGATCGTTAAGAAGATGTCAATGAATTCGTTTATATTTCTTAAGAAAAACTTATATTAAACTTTAGAAAGAACGTAATATTTGAATTATTAATTATTGAATCGCGATTAATTCAGCCGATTAACACTATTCCTTTATCAATAAGATCTTTATCTACTACCTACGACCTTTCGTAATTTAGTTTACGACCCTTTACTTCAACCAACTTTGTAAATGACGTGAACATGATCAAAGCTAGTAGTCAGTCCGCCTTCTCATGTGAAAATTCTCTCGAACTGTATTCAGTCCGAAAGTTTTCGTGTAATTTCGTTGGCATTATCGTTCGTCTTTTATGATAACTTATGAGTTTTCTTACGGAACGTCACAAAGCTTTTCTCTTGATTTCGCAAAGATAATTTCAAGATAACATCGTTTGAATATATTCGATTAATTATATGCTTATACTGTACTGTATGTATAATCAACATATATGTAAAAATATATATACGTGTATGTATATATATATATATGTATATATTATACAGTATATTAATACAGTATATAAGTATGAACAATGGAAAAAGAGATCGAAGAAAGATAAGAAATAAAATAAAGTAAGGAATTCTATGATATTATCAATCTTCATTGTATTTCTATCTTGATTTCGTATATTAACAAGAAATTCAATGAAACGGATAAACGAAGCCGATGATTTAATCGGTGTTACCCGATTAGCAAAGTAGCAACCGGTCGTAATTGACTATGAAACGTCGGTGAACGGTAAGGAACGCGTTTCGTAATCGCATATTTCTGTTTATGCGGCAATCCAATTCTGGTTAGATCGTGGAGAAAGAGATCTGAACGTTATTCACAGAAACGTATCAATAGTAGGAGCATGATATCAAAAAATTTTTACAGTATTTATGATTTCAAAATTGTTTTGGAGTATTTATTTCATATACTTTTTTTTTCTTCTTCCTTTTTCCTTTTCTTTTTTTTTTTTTTTTTATATTTAAGATCATGCGATTGTCATTGTTTGCTGCAAAGTAAAATCCTGAATCGGTTTTCTGGAAAGGAAATTTAATTAGTTTTTAAATAACAATGACAAATGACTGTGACGAAGCGACGACAACGACTAAGATGACTACGACAATGACGACGACAATAATGACAACAATGATAACTCGAAAGAAATAATGAGTTTCATCGTTGCTATCGTAAGAACATTTTCTTTCTGTTTCCATTTACATACATACGATATGTACATCATATTTGTAAGCGTTCAGTAAGCTGTTTTACATAAAAGCGTAGACTTCGATTAATTTCCATAGGCGTCTTTATACAATGAAAAGACCGAACGGAAATCGTTCACTGAAAAACATCGAATGAAATAAAATCGAATCGAATCGAATCGATAGATTCGTCGAAAATATGTAAAAGTAACAACACGGCGCCCTCAAATATTTGAGGAATTTAAGAAAACGTCCAAATGGGAAAGTGAATATAAATGGAGGCTATAACGATTTTTAACTCTTAAAGACACCTTACCTTTCTATTTTATTTTACAAATCGAAAAAAAGAGAGAGAGAAAAATTTAATGCTATCGAAACGTCCGTCGACATTTCCCACGCTTTAAAGCTCCAAGGAGCTTTCTCCTTATACCGCCATTAAGATGTACCTCTCGTTGTATATCGCACGCAAAGGTTATAACGTGTGCACTTTCTATACAGTTTCTACCATTATATTTCAAGCTACATTATCAACAAGGGATACGAGGCATACGAGGAACGATCCATAAAGAAAAAAAAAAAAAAAAAAAAAAAAAAGGAAGAAAAGAAAACAAACAAAGAAAATGTCATTCTAATTCGTCTTATATTAATCAATTAACATATTAAGCAAATGTCATTTCTATTCAAGCAAGCCTCTTTCTTGATCTAAACAGTGAGCCTTTTCAAAAATCGCGAGATACGCGCGCGCCAAATTGGTCGAGTCGACTTCGTTCATCTCCGTTCAAGTTCGGGAATTTTCGCAGTCGCGCTCCTCTTCGGCCAGTCTACGAAACGGTGTGCTACGGTCGTGACTGCTATTTCTCTCGCGCTTACACCTTTTCTCTTCATCATTTCCCTCTTTCTCTTTCTCTCTCTCTCTCTCTCTCTCTCTCTCTCTCTCTCTATCTCTATCTCTATCTATGTACCTATCTATCTATCTAACTCCTATCTCTATCTCTCTCTTTCTTTCTTTCATCGTTCAAGGAAAGAAAAAGGAAGAAAAGAATAAAGAAAAGTGTGTGATAAAATAGAAGAAAGAAAAAGAAAGAAGAAGAAAGAAGATATAATAAGTGTCGTAATAATAATCGTGTAAATAACTCTATTATATCCTCCCTACGTTCATTCATATATTTTCTATCTTTCTCTGTCTGTCTGTCTGTCTGTCTGTCTATCTCTTCTAGTCGCGCAATGGTGGTGTGCGCGGGTGCGTCGCATTCGGTGTGCTTCGCGCTCGTTGAACCGAGCACGTCGTCCGTCGGTCGGCCCAACCTTCCCCCCCATCTCACTCTTTACCCCCACCATTCCACTGTCTCACCCTTCCCCCACCACACCCCCGCGCGTGCCGTTCGCGCCGTGCTCTCGTTGGTCAGTCGCGCGTCGTCCCGGGCAGCGCGCGGGTCTTTCATTTTAGCGGCGAGTAGTAGCTCGCGTCGCGTTACTCTTGCCGGACGACGACGACGTTTTATGGTGTCTCCTTGGTCTTCTAGTTTTCATCACCATTGTTCTTTTCCCACCCTCAATACCATCCGCTGCTCCCCCTCCCCCTGATCACCTCAATTCTCCCCCAGAATCGTGTCCCACCGCCCATTCTCTTTTATCATCTACTTCATTTAGTTCCTTCCTCTTTGTCGTCATTATCATTCTTAGCTCGTTAAAACGATATGCTAGAACGAATAAGCTGACTAAAAGTTGGAAGTTACTATTTTATCATTTTGTCCCTTCAACCCCTATTTCCTATTTTTCCCCTTCCCCTTTCTCCCTTTTCCTCCTCCTCCTCCTCCTCCTCCTCCTCTTCCTCCTCCTTCTCTTTCTCCTCCTTCATCTTCTTTATCCTTCTTCCCTATCCCGTTCTTTCCTCTTCTTCTATTTCTTTTTTTTTTTGTTCCTTCAAAATCCTCGAACCTAAAAAGGTTCACAACCTCTTAGAAAGGTCTCTCTCTCTCTCTCTCTCTCTCTCTCTCTCTGTCTCTTTCTATCTTTCTCTCTGTCTCTGTCTCTTTCTCTGTCCATATCTTCACAGTAGAAAGTAGAAAAGTGAGCTTTGTAAGCTTCTCCGAAAGACGACGATGATCAAGGGAAGGTCTTGAACAACGAGGAGAGAAATGTGCTTCGTGTGAGAACGTGCCGAAAAGATGTGCTTGCATGAAGCACGACGACGACGACGACGACGACGACGTGAAGGAAAGCCGAATACTACTACGACGACGACGACAACGACGACGACGACGACGACGACGATAACGACGACGACGACGATAACGACGACACGAGGAGAAATTCGACGACAAGATTCAGCGAGATCCCGAGCGTGGCCGAAGTTACGCGACGGTACGCGGAAAGCTTCCTGAAAGAGGAAAAGCTTCTTCCCCTTTCTATTTTCTTTTTCTTTTTCCTTTTCCTTTTTCTTTCCTTTCCTTTCCTTTCGTTTCTTTTCTTTTCCTGTCCTCACTCGATTCGATATCCTCGCGATACGCCAGGAGCTTTCGAAGTTGAAGACTTCTGTACGAGAAATGGCGCCGGGTTATACGTTATACATGGAAAAGCTAAAGTAAAAGAGGAAGATGGAAAAATAGTCTATACTATTTTTTTTCTTTTGGTAATTGAACAAGTGTTACAATTAGTGCGTATATAGATAACGAGCGCCGCGAAGTTTTCTTTTTCTCTCTTTTTCTCTCTCTTTCTTTCTCTTTTTTCAATTCATTTATCTTTCTCATTTTCCCTCTATCTCTCAATATCTCACACACACTTTTTTTCTCTTATTCTCTCTTTCTCTTTCTCTCTCTCTCTCTCTTTTTCCATCTTATTTTCGTTCTCCATGCACGTTCAGGTAATTGATGCATCAATCGGCGATCGCTCATCATCGGTGTTCCACCGTAATCGTTTTCATCGGATACCCAAAATTATTTCACGAGGAGTTCTCCTTTCAAAGTAAAGTACAGAGCGATTCTTCATTCTCTTTTCCTTCTTTTATTTCTCTTTCATTTTATTTATTCTTTTTTTTTTTCTCTTTTACTTTTTTTCTTCGAAGGAACAAAACAAGAATAGGAATCCATCATCCCCTTTTAGCTTTCGAAACAGAAAGTCCGACATTGCACATCTTTTCCTCATATCTCCCGATATTTCGACAGGAGTATATCTCTTAGGTATCCTTTCTCTTCTTTTTCTTCTTTTTTTTGTTTTTGTTTTAAGAGCGACGGATATGTTCGCCCCTTTTTTACGTTCTTTTTTCTATGTTTTTGTTTTCTTTTTTTTTTCTTTTTTTTTTTTTTTTTTTTTTTTTTTTTTTCTTTTTTTTTTTCTAACAAAAATAATATCAGCGTCACAAGCGGAACACACTTTGCAAGCGTCGGCACGAAGGTTGGGATCGTTAGAACATACGTATTTCCCGTTGTTAGATAATGCGCGAAAGTGCAAAGACGCGTTGAAATAGCGCAAACATTCTATTATTTCTTTTTCCTCTCTGCTTATGTTTTTTTTTTTTCTTTTTTGCTTTTGCATTTCTACAATCTCTCTTTTTCTCTTTCACTCTCTCTCTTTCTCCCTCTCCCTCTCTCTCTTTCTTTTTTCATACCATCTCTTTTTTTCTTCCCATCGTCATTCATAACTCGAATATGTAAAGTTGCGTATGTATATATATATATATATATATATATATATATATATATATATATATAATTCTACGTCGTTTTCTATGTACCATGCATTAAGTAACATCTTGCATATATTGATAAGGAACGTTTTAGGAAAGTTCGACAAGTTTCTAACGGTACCTTCGCGAGTTCCTATGAAAAATGCTAGGATATTTGAACTTAAAGTGGCATAATGCCGTTCTCATGTAGACCCTAAGGGAATCGTTGAATATCGACGCGAAAGGCTTAACCATAAATTTTCTCAGTTGAAGGACGTGTTAAAAGGAAAAGTGAAAAATTTAATCTAGATTCATTTATTATCTCATTAAAGCTCGTCAGTTTATATATATATATATATATATATATATATATATATATATATATATATTTCACTTTTTCTTTTCAATCCTCCCTCCGATTTCCCAGCCCACTTTTCTCCCCCTATTTTTTTCTTTTTTCTTTCTTTTCTTTTTTCTTATATCTGACTTTATCGTCATGAAAGACAAACAATCAATCGTGAGATACATTTCACGGGATCGGAATACGATCGGTCGTGCGTTTACCTATTAAAAAAAAAAATAGATAAAAAGAAAATAAAAAAAAAATTAAAAAAAAAAATAAAAAAAAAAAAAAAAATAAAAAAAAAAAAAAATAAAAAAGAAAAGAATCAGAACGATGACTCGTGTCTTAGTACGTCGTAAATCATTACAAACGATGGACCGTAAATCATCGGTTGACGTTAAATTCGACTAAGATTGAATCTTTTGGGAATTCAATCGAATGTATGTATGTACGTATGTATGTACGTACGTCGGATCTTACATCGTCGGTATGTAAAAGTTTATCGCGTTCTTTCCGTTTCATTTCGTTGTCGATGCACGATTAAGGGGGAGGGGAAGGATCAATTTAATCGAGTCAAAGACCGAATCATCAGGGATAGTCTGATATAAGGAAGATAAACGCAAAAGGGTTAACGATCTTCCGAGTTCGTAAGAAGTAGTTATTACACGCACGAGATAGATAGTCAAAAACCATTTAAATGCTATGTGCGGCTTGGAGGTCGTACGTGCATGGAAATTCTTGATCGAGTAGAGTACTAGCGGGATAGAGACAAGGACGAATAAATAGAAAGAGAGAGAGTGAGAGAGAGGAAAAGAGAGAGTGAGAGAGAGAGAGAGAGAGAGAGAAAGAGAGAGTAAGAGAGAGAAAGTGATTAAAAAAAGATAGAGAATGAATAAATAATGTATAAGTTTAATATTTTGTGTCTATTAATGTACATAAAAAGTTCATTCGAGATAAAACGAACTACGATAGTTGTCTTGGCGTGATTCTCGACATGATTTCACGCCATTTGTGATGAGAATCACAAATTAATTATATTAGTGGAAAGAAAGAGTAAGAGAGAGAGAGAGAGAGGGAGAGAGAGAGAGAGAGAGAGAGAGAGAGATGTCTAAAGCAGATGCGGTTTCTGGCAATGGCAACGAATTTCAACTTACTTATTACTATAAATCTAAGTCTCTACATCCTTTATGTTCTCTTTCATACCTCTTTCTCTTCCTTCTTATTCATCGTGGGAATAGAAAATTGATTCGTCTCGAAAATCAATGACATTGTTCTTGTGAAGAGTTTTCATCGAATTACTTTAATCGGAAGCAGCGACGTGAATTGAATCACGATTTGAAATTAATCTCGATCCACCTTCGTTCATACGGAAATATGCGAAGTGAAATTTCTTTTCTTTCCTTTTTTTTCTTCTTTTTTTTTTTCTTTTCTTTCTTTTTTTCAACAGGCTATCGTATTTGACGATAAAAGTTTTGTACTAGTAAAATTTTGCCATAAAAAGATTTTCCCTTTAAAAGAAATTT